>NC_061092.1:25235121-25275121 GCF_015104395.2 Macrobrachium nipponense
AGGTAAATAAGAGGTTATTTCCTTTTTTTTTTCTTCTTCTTCTTCTTTCTGTCTTCCCCCCCTCTCTCGTTCTCAGTGAAAAAATTGCTCAGACGTCAGGAGACTTTTTCTCTCTCTCTCATTCGTGACTTGCCTCCGCCTTTTCGACAGCTCATTACGTGAGTGGTTTTGGAGCCGAAACGTTGTGGGAAATAGACAAAAATGATGGAGACCGGCCAATGCTTTTGAGGGTTCGTTTCATTTGTTTATTTATTTTTGTTTGTCTAATATTCATATTCGTTACTTTACAACAGCTTGCTTTACCGTCAAATTAATTCATGTTTTAATGTTACTCCTTACTTTGAGTTAGGGTTTAAAGTGTCTCAAATGATATAATTACTAGTTTTGTTTTGTCTAGTGAAATTATGCAAGTAAACTATGTAAGCATAAGAATTTATATATATATATATATATATATATATATATATATATATAATATATATATATATATATATATGATATGTATGTATGTATGTATGTATGTATGTATTTATGTATAACTGAATCACGAAAATATGGAACTTGATGAATATATACATAAAGAGGACAAAATCCACGTGGATTTTGTGTATATATATATATATATAAATATATATGTAAATTACCTTTATCAGACTTTATAAAATGGTATCAGGTTATAAGGAAGACGATATCCTACAGAGAACTTCCTCATAGATCTCAAGTAGACGTATCCCAGTACATTTTTTGTAGTAAAATATATTTTGAAGCAGAGGAATCTTGATAGATCCTTATTCCTTTCTCAACAGCAGTAAATTATGAAATTGTGTGTCTTGTTTACCATCTGCCCAGTGTCCTTTGTAAATGCATTTGGTCGTTTGAGAATTAAACTGTGTGTGTGTGTGTGTTTCCTGGAGAAATGTTTCTTTAAAGGCCGGGGGATGAGGAAAGAATTTTTCGTTTCATTTATTTATTTTTTTGTACTCATGTCTTTCTACACTGCCTATGTTTGCTTCTGCGAAATCGGTTTGTTTAGTTGCTATACAGCCGTAAACTACTTTCAGAGAACGCACAAGTAAATGTATAAATATACCTTTAGGGTGATCGCAAACAAATGTTTCTCCGGGTAAAATGTATTGACAAACATGCTAACGCTAAGCATATGCGTATGTTTGCACTTTTCTACCCCGTATGGGTTAGTGCCGTCAATGCACCTTATGCGGTGCACTGTAGGCATTACGTAAGGTTCTTTTGCAGCGTGCCTTCGGCCCCAAGCTGCAACCCCTTTCGTTCCTTTTACTGTACCATCTTACTTTCCAGCCTCTCCTAACAATTCATCAATAGTAAACTGCGAGGTGTTCCTTTTGTTACATCTTTCAAGCCTTTTATTGTTGATTTCCGTTTCAGCGTTGAATCACCTCATAGGTCCCAGTGCTTGACTTTTGGCTTAAATTCTAAGTTCAACTCAATTCAGTTCATTGATAACTGTACTACCATTTTGTCACGCTTTTCGTGTTTTCTGTTACGTGTGCTCATTTCAGAAATTAGAGGTTAGCATATGAAGTGTATAGGGCATATCAGTAGCAAAGTATGTCACACATAGATTTCAACAAGAGATCCAGCTATATCCAATTAAGAATCTGGAGTTCTGAACACCAGAGTAGTTTTTTATTGTTAACTTTTATATTATAACCACTGTATGATAATCGGAAGAGAGTAATTTTCTCGTATATACCTTAAACGTAGTTACATGTTATCTAGAATTATGATAGAAAGTAATAACGGCAGTTATTGAACTGCTGAGTGTCGATTCCTAATATTTAAAAAAAGGCATAAGCGACCATACACCGTTTGGAATTTAATTCAGTCGTAGGGTAACGCCAAGAAACGACATTTAATGGGACAGTCTTCCCAAATTATGATGTTTACAGCCCTCCACAAGGCGCTCCTCTGCCATGGGATATATGCAAATGTAAAGTAAAAAAAAAATAAAGTTTAGAGTTCGACGTATTCTGTCTATTCACACATCTTCAAGACGACTGGTATGAAGCAGGTACTTCCAATTTACATACCTGGGTGAAACGCAGTAAAAATTATTGTGTGAAAAAACATACCTGGGTGAAACGCAGTAAAAACTATTGTATTAAAAATTACAACTGTTAACAGAAGGAAGGAGTGGAAAGAGTAGTCCTTCATGTCAGAGAATAAATGTACCATTCGCAGATTTTTTTCAAATGATAGCTACCATTGCGCGCGGTATTTATTAATATAAAATTGACAGGCATATATTTTTTCTTCATTTGTACCAGACTAACCACGCCTGAAAAGTTGTACATTTTACATATTTCTCTTCAATAAATGGATCAAGTTTATGCGTACCTACTTTGATATCGAAAATTTTACTCTTTTATATAAGACTGGATCCAGAAACGCCAAACATTGACTTGGGAAGAAACGAAAATTGCATTTGCAGTCCCCTTTCATGTCAAGAGTTGAGTCTCTCTTCCAACGTCTGCAGTGCCTTCACTATCCAGTTCTTAACATTATTAGGTAATAGACTCAATCTTCACGTTGCTCCTAAAATCACTTGATTGACCATTATGCCTTTCGTTCGTGGTAAAGTCTGGAAAAAAGCTTCTTTTACTAAATTGCTGCAGATTTTTAATTTCAGATCATTTTCCTGTATAACAGTTCACTTACTGTGAAAAGATTTTATTTTACTGTTCTACTCTTTGAAGTTTCCGTCAGACCACGAGCACTTAATTTTATCATGTTATCACGATCAGAATATATTATCCACCCTATCTATTAACACTTCTCGCCATAAAAATATTCTTTTTCCGAAATTCATTTTGAAAGAATTCCGCAAACGCTTTTAGCCTTATCAAGTCTGGCCAATTTTTCCGCCTCCAGTGCCCTTAAACCTTCACTTTACTGAAGTCTTTTCTTGTTTTCATTCTCCATTCACCTCAGACCCGGCATTTCTTACCTAGAGACCGAATCAAGACCCAGTCATGCAATCTCATATCAGAAAATATTTTCCAAAGAAGAAATTTTTCTTGCTCCTCTTCCGTCAAAGGAAACGAAATTCCTGACCGAGCGAAGCGAGGGCGTCCGCTGATGGCCTTCCACCGATTCATTCCTTCAGTTTGTGATGGAAAACATTAATTGGCCATAAGATGTTGAGTTTAGATGTTGTGTATAACTTTACTGATTCTAACAGATATATATATATATATATATATATATATATATATATATATATATATATATATATATATATATATATATATATATATATAACAGGTAGCTGTTTTATTATGCCACCCTCACTGATAATTCCTCTTTAATCATTTTAAGCATTGGTTGAAGTAATATTTTATCTATGATATCTGAATCCCAGGCCCCCTTTGAGATGTTCATTATCTGTCTTTGTATATATGTATATATATATACCTAGCATAACAGCATTGTTTCAATTTCCTCTGGCCACGTAGTCTACACGGGTGTATGAGGCGGTAAGTGTTATTGAATTTTTCTTTACAGTGAGTCCTTCAACAAATCAGCAACAAGCAAAGAATGAATATGGCAGTTACCGTCTCGAGCCTTCTATTCATTCCAGGGAGAACTGGATTTCGTAGAGTTAAGCAACCAATAGGCTGCCTATTAAGTTTTCACCCTTAGGGGGTTAGTGCCGTCAGGGCACCTCATTCGGTGCAATGTAAGCATTACTTAATGTTCTTTGCAGCCTCCCTTCGGCCTTAGCTGCAACTACTTTCATTCCTTTTACTGTACCTCAGTTCATATTCTGTCTTCCATCATACTGTCCACCCTCTCCTAACAATGGTTTCATAGTGCAACTGCTTTGAGGTTTTCCTCCTGTAACACCTCTCAGAGCTTTTACTGTCAATTTCGGTTTCAGCGCTGAATGGTCTTAATTGCCCCAGTGCTTGGCATAATGCCGAAAATCTATATAAATAAAAATAAAATCATATTATGTTTTCCTCTCGTTTTGCCCGTTTTGCATATTGTGAAATCTTTTATTTTCGTATTTTCACGGCAGTAGACGAACCTTTCAACGTTTGAAAGAATGTCAGGAGATGGAAACCCCTAGAGAAATGTTGAAAATCGGCGTTTGATTTGATTGTGGAAGACGTTCTGGATATACAAATGATAGGGAGGAATCTACAGATGACCCTCACTAAGTATAAGAGGGAAAGAAGCTATGGGGAAAAATAGGCTTAGCGATGTTGAGAGAGAGAGAGAGAGAGAGAGAGAGAGAGAGAGAGAGAGAGAGAGAGAGAGAGAGGAGGGCGGGGGGAAGCCTCATCATGTCCTTGTAAATAAAAAAAGATAAAAAAAAAGCCGAAAACGTCAGCTGTGGTTTGACGAAAAAGAAGTAAATGCCGCCGAGCGTAAAATGTGAGCTCCTCGAGGGTTTGTTCTATTATTAATATAACTTTCCTCGTATGTTTGGGTTACTCGTTTTCTTGTTCTGAGTCACGCCTCTTGAGGTTTGTGTTATTCTGTTTACGGGCGTCAATGGCAACTGCACTATTCACTGGAATTTTGAGGGGGATGTATTTATGAGGAGGAGGTAAGTTTACATTTATTTATTTATTTATTTATTTATTTATTTATTTTAGTTTTTTTTGAGGTGGTTGGGGCATGGGGATATCTGGTGGTACACGATTTGGTGTTGGAGAAAGGGGCGGGGGTGGGGAGCGTGTTGTAGGGGGCCGGGTTTGGAGAAGAAAAAGCAGCTTAACCTCACTCGACTAAACTTGAATCCCCCGGTGTTAATTCTAAACACTGAGTACTAAAACACATGTCAAATCTTATGGAAAGTCGGAAAAACCTGTTCTGGTGAGGTCAAATTGTGACATGCGTCAGTGTCCCTCATTATTACAACTTGAATGACTTTTCAATGTATTTTTTGTCATTCAGCCTTGCCGGTGATGAGCCTCCATTGAAACATCGGGGTTACAGTGTTGTGAATTGGCATAGCTTTATTGCCCTTTTTTTTTATTGAGCACACAAGGCCGTATTCATTAAAAACAGATATCCGTGTTTCGCTTTTAGAACCATTGTTATTATTATTATTATTATTATTATTATTATTATTATTATTATTATTATTATTATTATTATTATTATTATTATTATTATTCCTTAAGGACGTCTACCTGTTTCGGCCACCTCGTTTGCCATCCTTCACACATCAAGGAGGCCGAAAGATGTAGACGTCCTTGCGAAACCTGAAAAAAACATAAGATATTATTATTATTATTATTATTATTATTATTATTATTATTATTATTATTATTATTATTATTATTATTATTATTATTATTATTATTACTATTATTTTTATTATTTATTTATTTTTTTTTTTTGCTCTATCACAGTCCTCCAATTCGACTGGGTGGTATTTATAGTGTGGGGTTCCGGGTTGCATCCTGCCTCCTTAGGAGTCCATCACTTTTCTTACTATGTGTGCCGTTTCTAGGATCACACTATTATTATTATTATTATTATTTTATGATATTATTATTATGATTATTATTATTTCCTATTATTATTAATTATATTATTATATTAGATTATTATTATATTATTATTATTATATTAGGAAACATATGTATACAGAAATTATGTATGAAAATTCGTAAAGTGACTAAGTCTACAGGCGTAACCAGCCTCGTTTCACGGGCAGAACCAGCTCCGTTTCAGGGAATCTCTTCTAACCCCCACCCCCCTTTGGAGAGGGGTGTGTGTGTGTGTGTGTGTGTGTGTGTGTTAGGATGAAACCCTATTTATAAACCATCTTAGGGGTCAACACTATTACCCTGCCAAGTTTCATTCCCATAGGACCAGCCGTTTGGCCGCGATTGAATGACAGACTGACGGACAGACATTACTTCCATTATAGTAAGATTATTAGTATTATATGCCTTTTTTTGTTGCTTCTCTGGCATGCGGTTCAGAATAAGAGGAAATAAAAAATATGAGAAGGAACGAAACATTTCAAGACACACAATCCCGCTATCAAAAGGAGACATCACAAAAATGCATTAAACCTCTCCTTAAGAAATGAAAACATGAAACAAGGCGTCTCTGGAATGCTACCAAGGGGATCACATAGAATAGTTTATGAAGATTTCGTTTAATAATGAGATCATGGATTTATATTTTGTTAAGTAGAATTTTTAGATTACAAGTTTCTTTCTCTTGGGGATTTTACAATCTTAATCAGTTTGAAGTTAGATTATCGGCATTAATTTCATGGCTGGAAGAAAGATTACTACAGAAAAATCCATTCCTTTGATCAGGGCGAATACGAGAAAAAAAACATTGTATTGTGTAATGAGACTAAATCCCGAGAAAGTTCATGATTCTTGTTCATTGTAAAGCATTATCCCCTTAGAAGATTAATGTATTAACGTGATAAATCATACAAACTTTAAAACGAAGGGGATGGATAAAAGATGGAAGTCTGATAGTTCAAATCTTAACAGAATGACGTCATAAATAAATCAAGGACGAAACAATAGCTTCACTCCAATCACACTCTTTTGACTTCGTCTCTCACTCCCCCAGGAGAATTAATCAGTATTAAAAGATTTTTAGATCAAATTTCTGATTATTTTCATCCAACAAAGAAGAAAATCTCATTTCTTTTCTCGTGTTAAAAGAATCGTTTCACGATTGTTGTTTTTTAAGATGGGTGGAAAATCAGAATTTCACCTTCCCATTTTCATTTTTAGCGTACCAATCTGAAAAATTTCTGTGAATATCTTTTCCTCATTATTTGCATTTTTTTTTCAGAGAATTACTTTGTCATATATCGAACAGAATAAAGAACGCAGGAAAGTATGCTTGAATATTTATTTTTTATTGCAAATAAATGAATCGGCATTGTTCAAGTTTTTTTTTATTTTTTCTATACAAATATTAATACTTTATGCAAGAGAGTTCAAATATATCCTTTGTTGAAATGATAACTAGTAGCCCAATGGTAGAATCCAATTTCAAAATTGTATGTAACATAGCCAAGTCCAGTAACGGTATTAAACAACAAAATAGCATGTCATGGGAGCTATATATATATATATATATATATATATATATATATATATATATATATATATATATATATGTAAACAAAGTTACAGACACGAAGGAAAATTGAAACACTGGAGATGCTGTACTTTCGTCATATTATCAAGACATGTCCACAGCAACTAAAGATATAACAGAAGCAAGCGTCTATATAAATGGTAGGTACAAGTCATATGGGAATACAAAAAGGTCGGGAGGTCACAGAACGGTCAACAGATTAAAAACGAAATCTACTTATTGGTAATCCTCATTCTTTTATCTTTCAATTCCTTCTGGAGAATATGTTATATGACCGGGTCAAAAGAAAATAATCCTTGACTTACATTAAAATTATTCACCCTGGTTAACTGAATCAAAATCGATTCTAACGAGTTCCTTGAAATAGTTTCGTTTTAACGTGACAATATTTGGCTTTGCGTCCAATGTATTCTCTGATTCTTTTCATTTGATATCAAAATAAAGCAATATTTGTCTGACCTGTTCTTACTGAGTATTTGTGTTGTTTTAATCTGGTGTTCAATTCTTTGATGGTCTGACCTAAGTAAAATAAATCGCAATCCATACATGGTGCTATATTTCTTTTATAAGAATGTTTTTGCGTTATTAGATGTGAAAGACACATTTTTATAAACATTTTTTATTAAGGTTTTACAGCTTCAAAATCAATAAAATGTGGCAAACAAAGGGTGTTTGAGGGGACCTCTTTTTTTCTTTCCGATTTTTGAAGCTGTAAAACCTTTTTTTTTTTAATTAAAACGTTCACGTCATCTATGTTCTCCTTGAACGCGGATAGTTTTCATTCTTAATCATGTGAACCCTTAGGGGGCAGGGGCGGGGGCGGGGGCGGGGTGCCGGGGTGCATATTCCTGAAGTCCGGATGGAAATAGACCCTCTCGGATATTAGAACCAATCAGAGCGTGTTTTGTAGCGGTGACGTCGAGACTCCGCCCCCCTTAGTGTTACCACCTATATACTTTTCTTAATTCTTGCAAAAGCACCAGTTTTGAAAATATTAATCGTATATAATACGTTATAATATTGGTAAATATATTATTTATTATAGATACATACAGAATATATGTATCAACTATGCTGTACCAGCTAGCATTTACGCTGGCTCTTATTATTATGAAAAGGTACTGAAAGTCTGAGTACGCAAGGTATATGGCACCATTGCTCAATGTAAACAAACTCAAGAAGTTCCTTAGGCGTCTGGATTCCGTAAAAACTGCAAACCAGTTGAATAATTTGCTGCATTGCACTGGAAGTGCAATAAGAAATGGTGGAGCTGGGCGATTTAAGATACCTTGTCAGCCAACCTCCATCGCAAGACGCTCAACTGGGAGGCCAAGGGGAGCTGCACCGCTGTATAAAGGCCGTCATCCGACAGGTGCTGTGTCTTCACAACCTAAACGTCCCCGTAATTTGGCGCACAACATTTCCTGCAACGTGGCCAATGGGAAATCTCATGCACAAATCATTAAGTGAAAAATAGTGATATTTATGTATTTTTTTATTGGCATATATTTGATTCAAATGGAAAATAGGAAACCTATTTTCGAATTCATATTTCTCACACTTCACAATAGTTTTTGATTAGTGTTAAGGCAACGTATTAATTTTATGTATTTATTATAGCTCTTAAGACATGAATTATTCCATTTTTATTGTATCTGGTTGACCATGGAACTGTGCAGTTTGGAGTCAATCAACTTTGGTATGATGTACAATGTGAGTAATCTTTTGTATATAATAAACTTTTTTGTAAATAATTGTTTTTTTTCCTTATATTCCAAGCTATGCAGTTGATTTTAAAATTTACAATGAAATATCAGCAAAGGAAAGCTTTTTGGTATCCGAGGTTGCAATGGTAATATGTATAATATAAGCAAAGCAAAAATTTTGTATAGTTTAGGATATCTGCACAACAAAACCTGAGCATGGCCTTGGTTGCAATACACAGCGTAAATTTGTGTTTTATTACATATCTGTGCAAATTGAAAATTTTTTCTGGTATATTTTTCTTTGACTAGAATGAATTTGCTACTCATTTCCGTATGGATATTATTGAAAGAATATGCTTTTTTATTTTATTGCAACATAGATTTACCCTAGCAACTAAAATAAAGGTCTATATTTCCTGTCTGACACCATGTATACTTCCGAACATGAATTACCAGCCGTATTCTAGCATAACCTGTACATATAAAAAACATTGAGTCAAAACTACAAAACAACAACAGAAAATATATATGTGTACTATAAGCAGCAAAGAACAAATCAATTTGCAGAAGAAATATATATGACCAACAAGGCAAAATTTGTGCATTTTGAAGGGTACAATGATTCCAAATAAAATTCAAAGTAACAAATATTTTAAACTGTCAGACTACTTCATGTACTAAATGATTAAGTGTCGAGGCCAATATGAGTAGTTGAGTCATTTTTTCACTGGGTGAAGTATTATGTAACGAAACAGCTGATTGCCAAGGGATCATAGTCCTCCTGTCGATGCCAATATAAGTAGTTAAGTCATTTTTCAATGGGTGAAGTATTACGTAACGAAACAGCTGATTGACATGGGATCATAGCCCTTCTGGTGTGTTTCACTGAGCAATGTTGCCAGCCATATGCCTTGCGTGTCTCGGTACTTTTTTTAATAATTATATTTACCAATATTATTACCTCTCACAAGATTATATTCTCAAAACTAGTGCTTCTGCATGAATTATTATGTAATGAAGCAGCTGATTGCCATGGCCATGGCTTTCTGTGTGTTTCATTGAGCAATGGTCCCATATTCATATCTCAGTAACTTATGATGCATATGCGCCTGCGTAAATATTAGCTGGTACAACATAGTTGATACATATTTTCTGTATACATCTATAATAACTATATTTAACAATATTAAACCTATTATATAAGATTAATATAACTGGTACTTCTGCAAGAATTAAGAAAAGCGTATACGTGGTAGCGCTAGGAGGGCGAAGTCTCACGACGTCACCGCTACAAATCACGCTCTGATTGGTTCTAATATCCGAGAGGGTCTATTTCCATCCAGACTTCAGGAATATGCTGCCGGGGTTAGTGCCGTCATTTCACCTCCTACGGTGCATTGATGGCTTTTCTTAAGGTTCTTTGCAACGGTGCCATCGGCATCTAGCTGCCACCCCTTTCGTTCATTTTAGTGTACCTCCTTTCATATTCTCTTTCATCTTACTTTTCTGCGCTCTCCTAAAAACTGATTCACAGTGCAACCTCGAGGTTTTCCTCCTGGTACACCTTTCAAACCTTTTACTGTTAATTTCCGTTTATGCGCTGAATAATCTCATAGGTTCCAGCACTAGGCTTTTGGCATAAATTCTTTATTCAATTCAATACCTCAGTCATGCTATAACTGACAGTCAAATGAGAGCATTTAATCTCGGCTCTCAAGCAGGATTTCAACTCGTGTCTTCCGAGTTTCAAGCACACGCCTTTAACAACTCCACTATAAGAGAAATATTTTATTTTTCTTCTGTCCTAAATTCAGTGCCATTTTTATGCGCTTACCATTTGTTTGCCTCGCATAAGACGGTACTTCCATAGAGAGCTATCTCACACTTCAATACTGATGCCACTGTTTCCACAGATATATATATATATATATATATATATATATATATATATATATATATATATATATATATATATATGAATAGCTTGATCACGAAATATATAAAACTCGATGCTATATATAAATAAAGGTAATGCCAGGGAGGAAAAATGAAAAGACGAAAAATGTCGAGATCATTCGTGTCTACACAACCCTTTACTCAAGGCACAACTCAAGTAAAGGGTCGTGTAGACCGAAAGATCTCGGCACTTCCTCCGTGGCATTGCCTTTATATATATATATATATATTATATATATTAATACTATCTATATATTATATATATATATATATATATATATTGAATGAATGCTGTAACTGACAGTTCGGTGAGAGACCGGAACGTCATCTCTCAATCAGGGTTCAAACTTACGTCATCCAAACTGCTGACGCTCAGCTTTTCCGACCCATCGATGGTTTTGACTCATCCCTACTTTTTTGCGTGTATCTTCCTCCTTTTAGTTACGCCCATAGATATTTCATGAGTTTTCTTGAGTGATCCGCAAAGCTGATGCTGCTACCCGAAATAGTTGGCTTTGTCAGCATCATCTGTTTTTTCTTCCTGGGATTCTGTCTTATCTCTTTTCGCGCTTCGTTGAACTTGACTATTTAGACTGGAGTTCTTAGCGCGCTCCGCTTTGTGTTCATCCCCTCGAAATTTTTGTATAAGTTCTTTTGCTCTTGTGTATATTTATTTATCTATATATCTATATATAGTCTATATATAATTTTTATATAATTAAATTATATATAATATATATATATAATATATATATATGCAGAAGCTAGGTACTATGTCGTACCTATAAGTAAATGGGGATACAATCCACAATGATATAAAATCCTTCTGTAGTTTAAGTTCCTGTACAAGAAATATTATTTTAAACAACAGAAGGATTTTATATCATTGTGGATTGTATCCCCATATATATATATATATATATATATATATATATATATATATATATATATATACAATGTAACGAAATGCCAAGTATCTGGTTACCATTCATCAATTATTACCTCACCAAAAGCCAGGCACCTGAACCCTCATAACAGGTATTAAACGACTGAATACTCTAAAGGCAACAGTGATCCCTTAACAACTTACCAATATTGTAGAAAATCAGACTAAGTTCATCAAAACAGGGTGAGGTAATCTTGTAAGTAATTAAATTAATCAAAGGGCATTACTCCATCAACAACTTTAAAAGTCTAAGTATTTCCCTGATTTCAGAAGTCTAAGTACTTCCCTAGTTCTAAGTCATCTCAAGTAAACTGAAGGAAAGCAAATCAATTACCACTCTATGTTTCTACCTAACATAAATATAATCAAATGCAAATATACTGGTTAGAAATGAAATACTTATAAAAATTTTAAATACAAAAATTTATTATCAAATTCAAAATTTATAGGTAAAATCACACAATATCAGGGAAAATTACTGTTACTTGAAAACAAAGTAAAGTTTAATTAATTCTTGAATCAAATTAAATAAAATTAAATCAAAATTAATTTATCACAAAGTTCAAGAAAATTAATTCAATTGAAATTCAAAAGTGTTAGGCAATAATTGAAAATTTGAAATTAATTCACAAGGGCTAAATAATAATAAAACTTGAATAGAATTCTAAGTAAATGCAAATTAATTCACAAATGTTAAATTTAATTAAATGTGCAATGATTAAGCAATGAAAATAACTAAGTCAATTAAATTGTGAATGCAAATGCAAATATGAAATAAAAAGGCACACTTCAATAAGAAAATGAACAAGTGCACAAAAAATGGAACAAACACAAAACACACAAATTCGCAATGTGTAAAAGTGTAAATCTTTTTCACTCAAAACATTGTAACCATCAGTTTTTACCAAACCTTCATAACCATCTCTTATTAGTTATTAGTTAACTACAGTTACTATCCGTTATTAGTTATTAGTTGCAACTAATAAAAATATAACACACTTTACCTTGGTATACCAACTTCTTTCTTTGCTGCAGGATTGTTTCACTTTACCAAAAACCAGGCGCCGTTACGAAACAATGTTTGTTCAGATTCCACAAAAACACTAAATAACACTAAATAAACTCTAAGAAATATTAAATCTGAAATTCACAAATTACGAGTGACCAGTTTATGTTATGTTAATATAATCTCAAGGATGTCGCGGGAGAGAGAGAGAGAGAGAGGGAGAGAGAGAGAGAGAGATGTCTGAACGCCTCGCGGTCCTAAGATATAATGAATTCCCTTTCTTTACGGAAACTGGACAGGGCAGATGACACAAGATGTTTTGAGACAATAATGCTTCTAGAAGCTTCGAAATCTGACGCAATCTTACTCACAAAATGTGAAATCCTGCACGTGGCTTTGACAGACATACACGTACAAGACCAGTCTGTTAAAAAAAAGACATGTATTCGTCTCGATCGACTGAAGCAGAAAGGTCTTATCTCATACGATGACAGATTCCCAAAACGGAAATGAAGATTTGAGCTCGCTTATCAAACGCGTTGATAGATTAGGAAAGCAAACGGATCCCTCGGAGACCCTCTAATCTCGCAGTGCTGACATAAAAGGGAAACAATCATATTTTTGAACCGACAAAGAAAATCTCTCTCTTTTTACATTCTAGGTTATACATATATTCTTTTACATTATGTAATGCGAAATCTGAACACATTTAAAACATCCTGTCTCTAAGCTATCTAGGAATCTGAAAAAATTTTGCACAATTCTACATGACATTTTTATACAGTCACAGAGGAGATATATGCATTTTGAAAGTAGCAATATATAATATATATGTGTATATATATATATATATATATATATATATATATATATATATATATATATATATATAACGTATTTCTTGTCTTATCCGTTATTCAGGGTTTTTCTCTGGTTACCCCTATCCCAGTAGTATTTTTCAACAGATTAATATACATTCTTGATATTATACCAGTCCTCGCCAATTGTCTGTTCCTCCTCAGATGTGGTTTTAGAACTGCAAATCTGTCCCGAGATTCCATTGCTAAAGCCTCTGGGTGTTTATCTTCAAGATTTTTTTTTGTATCTTAACTCTGGTTTTTCTCTAAACTTATTTTCGTGGGTTCGTGTAAATTCAAGTCCAGAATGATACTGACAAATTGGTGGTCAGTAGCGATATCTAGTCCTCAGAGGGCCCTCATATTCCTAAACACTTTGTTTTACTTTGTGTATTTTGTCTTTTATTTTATTAGATTAATTTTAAGTTAACACACACTTGCAAAACGAATATTGTAAGCGATGATCTATTAATAATCGTGATAATATCATAAGCGGCATTATATTAATGATTAT
Organism: Macrobrachium nipponense; assembly: GCF_015104395.2. Classification (NCBI taxonomy): domain Eukaryota; kingdom Metazoa; phylum Arthropoda; class Malacostraca; order Decapoda; family Palaemonidae; genus Macrobrachium; species Macrobrachium nipponense. The sequence continues at coordinate 25,249,244 of NC_061092.1, forward strand.
CCATGGTTGTCAGTTTTCTCAGTTTAAATCCCTAAATTACTTTTGGTTATTTTTTTTAGAATAAGGCAAGAGTTTAGGGCATGAGGCATGGACATGTAGTAGAATCAAATCGGTATGATGGATGATACCCTCTTAAAATGATAGAATGAAGACGCCGTTCATTTCTCAACGCAACCTGTCCTCTTAAAATCCTTTGATTAAATATGATATTGAACTTTCTTAAAACACCGTTCACCCGGTAAAGAAATGATGAAAAATATTATGTATTGTCGTGTATGTTTATTTATTTATGTCAAGAGTTGATACACATATACGTTTAAATAATGCTGTTACTCTTTGGCTTCCAACATTATAAAAAAGCCGCATTTTAATGTTTAGGAACATCGCCTTTTACAGATAAAAGTTATCCAGTCTTTCAACGGAAAAAATTCGTGTTTAAAATGCTACTTTGGTAGATATATTCAATAGGATATAAAAAAACAATTCTAGGACTGGCGAGTTCCTAATTATAATTTTTTGACAGTTTGGACAGGGGTTAATTAGTTTACATGTTTCTTCCGCCGAGAAACCTGTCAAAATTCGTCTGTATTATCATACTTGGCAGAAGAACCTCATCATGCGAGCAAAGACCCGACTATTAACAGACGTTCAACGATGCGAGTACTTCAGAAACTTGGTGTCATAAAAGAGATACAAAACTCTCAAAGCAATCACCTGAACTTGATGAAAAGTCGTCTCCTTGCAATGGAATTTTCATTTTTCGAGGACATGTATTGTATCTGAAATAGTAGGCGGAATTACCTTCAAAACTACTCAAAAAACACCTGAAAAAATACATTTTTCGAAACATAAAAGCTATGTAAGCCAGCGTAAATTTAAACCCTCAGACAATGAGTTAGCAAACGGAGAAATCATAGTTCCTCACTAGTACAGCTTTGTGTTTTTCGTCATCACCTTCCTTAAAAATCCGAATTTGAAGATCACTCCGCTGCAATATTATTTGTAAATAATTTTATCCTAGTTAGCAGTTGTTGAAGTTCTTTCATTTGAAAAGGAAAATTTAAGTTGTCACGTGTTTCGTTGCCAACCAAGCTACAGGTAGACATGAACATTTCAGTATAGGTTATCAAATGTTTAAAGTTTAGATGATGATTACAAAGAAGTATGTCATGGGTCAAATATGGAAATATGTTTATATCCATCAAGACTTTACGTACTTATTTTATTTTCAAGATTAAACTGTTAATGTTAAAGTTCAAAGATCATCCAAGTCTGCGAATATGCTTGGACGCCAACATCACATGGAAATTACCATTGTAATTTGTAACTAGAGCTGTGCACTGAGCTCTCATTGCACGAACGAAGAACCCGATCGTTTCAGTGCTCTAGTTGAGCACCAGCAAATATAACAGACCCGATGGGTCTCATGTTACGGCCGACGGAAGAACAAATTTTAAAGCTACTCCAAGTGCAGGCAGATTTTTTGAAGTTCGTTATCGAGCTTCACCCTTAAAGCCAGGTAACCGCGAGGCTACGACACTTCAAAACCATATCTCAGAATCCAGGCTGGTCGATGGTATACCATTGAGGTTTACGAGAATCATCGACGAGACGAAATGTTACTCCCCCCACCCCCCTTCCCCTCCCCCCAACTGATTGGATGGCGTCGATACAACGTGTCGAACATAAACATTTCCTACCTGGCTTACCACTGGCAGTGTTGCCATGCCCACCAGCTCCGATTTTCACTTACTCTGGAAGTAAGCCTACAAACTACTTAGTTGTTGCTTTTGGGGGGGTTAGGAAAGGGCTATGGCAGAGCCTAAAAAGGTCTGAAAGAGGTGTTTCGCGTTGAGTTAAAGATACAGGAATTTTAGGATAGAATATGTATAATTTATTGATTAGAATGAAAATGTAAAACATAGATTATGAGCGTGTTAAACAGTTCAGAAAAATTATTTGTAATAAAACATTTTATATTTACTTAAATTTTTGTTGGTGAAACAAGGCTTTATTTGGTCGTATTTTACGTTAAATGTAAGGAATGTAATGTTTACAACTTATGCGTGAGGGCAAAATCTTGCACGAGTCCTGAGTAAGCTGGAGGTCGGATCACGCCTTGTTTTTACTGGTCTTTTAAATTAAGGTGTTTAACCATCAGTATTGGATCTATGGCAAATATTATAGCACAATATTCATCTCTTCATTCTTTTTTGAGAGACTGACAATAATAGTCAGAAAAAGAGAACTGTTGGTAACTAAATTTTTTGCCCTTTTCCTCATGCCATTAATTAGGTGCATTCATAATGTTCATTAGAAAAAGAAACCTGGATCAAGGATTAGAAAAGTCTTAAAAATATCATGGCACGGTCAGTTCCTGTTTTATGTGAATAATTCTATGACCAATGCTTTATTTTACTAAGGGTTTCTCAGGGAGGAAACACGGACGAGTATTCAAGAAACAAATAAATGTTGAAATGTCTTCCATTAACAAAATGTGTTATCTCTTGACCTGAAATTTGTACTCTTGAGAATTTTGGTGATTTAGGTGTTGAATTTTGTAAAAAAAAAATAAATAAATAAATAAAAAAAATATATAAATCTCCAGCATGGCTAATCAAAATTTATCCTAGTGTACTATATCATCTACATATACTGGGAAATTAAATTTGCTGATCTGATGTCAGTTCATGTTTATATATGGCTGCGACAGCCAGATTTATTTTTGTTGTTGACGTAATTGAGAACTTCACCAAACATTATATATCCGTTATGCCCTTTATCCGATTTTGCTGAGATTTGACATGTAGCCTGTAGTCTAGGCTACTATAGCTTAGTAAAAAGGGATTTTAAATCACAGTCATTTTGCATATATCACGAGAACGCCTTTCTTGTATACTTATGTGAATACACATATATAACACCACACACACGTGTGTATATATATATATATATATATATATATATAATATATATATATATATGTATGTATATATAATATTATATATATATATTATATAATATATATATATATATATATATATATATATATATATATATATAGATATATATTATATATTTTACTCCTAATATCACTTTACAAATTATCTCGACCACCATTAATCGATACATCTCTTAGCTGATCATATGATTTCTTTCGAATCTGATGCGTTTCTTTTTATTCAAAAGATTTCGTACGTCTTTTTTCCGACGGAATTCTCCACACACTTCTGTCTAAACCCACAACAGTCTTCCCATGTTTGTTTTAATGTGACTTTGCGCTCTTGTTTATTTTTATTATTATTATTATTATTTTATTGAAAGATATTGCTGCATCAGCTGCATTCAACTTGTAAATAGTCTTCTCTATTTTTCTAACAATAGCTTTCTCTCTGCTACTACAACTGGCGAGTATTGCGCCGATATTACTCATCAGGAGGAGTCTATTTCGGGGATATTGCTTAAAATTTATTTATTTGTCGCAGTACATGAACAAATAAAATATACAAGTCGATCTAGTGGCCAACGTTTCTCTCGGTATCATCCGAGCATGATCACGGCAGTGGATCGGAGTAGACTGTAGGTGTTGTCAAGATCTACTCAATATATAGCGGCAGGTCAGCAGGGGGTCAACCGCGAGCTGCATTTTTCATTGGCTGGTGGCGCAATGCGCTCCAGCTATTGGTTGAAAGAAGTTTTCTTCAAGACGCTTCTCGTCGTTGAAGGTTGCGCTGTTGCAGCCTAGCTGATCGTCGAGGCTGGGGCAAGACTTCCCTGGGCTCTGTGTCACGACGGCTCGCGTTGTCATTGGCTGATGGGCTGCTTGTCTCATCTGGTATTCTTTGATCGGGAGTGTCGTTCGGTCTGGTATTATTTGTGCTATTATTTATGCACATAGGTCTCCTTAGGTTGGTGGGGAGGAAGAGCACTTCCTGTGTCGTATTCAATGAGGGCTTCTCTTGTTGTATGAGGAGTGCCTCGAGCAGTCGCAAACGCCGTTGGTCAGGAGCCCTCCATCAGTTTGACATCGTATGTTATCACGGTAAAATCATTTTTTTCTTTTATTTTCCATTGTGATGTCTGACAATTTTCGTGAGAATAATTCGTTTAGAATTGATATCCAAAGCATGAAAATTGTATATTAGTAATGATATAAACAAGGTTCATGTGCCGTCTATGGCCGTGACGCCGAATCCATCGTTCACACCAGGGCCCCCCCCCCCTTTTTTTTTTTTTTTTTTTTTTTTTTTTTTTTTTTTTTTTTTAAAGCACAACATAAGAAACCAGGCATTCAAATTAATTTAACACAGTACCGTCTCGCAGTTGATCGTCATGTACTTTAATTTTCCCGTTAACTCTAGTGAATGAGTCAGATTAGTGCTGGAAATAGTTCCCAAAAGAGGCGATAACAATTTTGTAAGGTATGTTAGAAGTTTGCAATGGGTCTTAAAGGACTAATTTCTATACGATCTTTAACCAAGACATTTTTTTTCTGTCTACATCCGCATTCCACTTCAATAGAGGAGATTTGGACCTGTCAACACACACACACACATGCACACACACACACACACACACACACACACACACATATATATATATATATATATATATATATATATATATATATATATATATATAGCGACAGATTTTTGCTTGAATATCTTGATTAAATTCCTGAGCAATAACGAATTCAAATTCCTGTATTATCCCAGGAAGTGAAATGAGAGTATAAGGAAAGGCTAATTATACAGCGAAGATTTTTGTGGAACCTCCACTGTTCATATTAGGTAAGGCACCAAATAATTGTTGAACATGTTAGACTGAATTGTACGTTTGCAGGCGTACTAAAACTTAGTACTATATTAAATTTTATGCTTTAGAAGTTATCGTCATTGACGCAACAATTTTACATTTCTTAAACCTCAAAAATTATTCACAATATTAGTTTACCTTATTGATATGTCTAGGCATTTCGCCAGAGTTCTACCATTATTGTTAAATATGGCCTTGAAATGACGTGCACAATAAATCCGCAAATGACTGCTTATAGATGCTGCCCTCAAAATTACTTCCGATTCAGACAATTTGTTTGAAGAAGTCTCTGCAAAGCTAATTTCAGCTATGCATGAAAAGACGCTTAAAAAAAAGCCTGAAAGAAATTTTCCTGAAGGAAATCTTGAATGTTTGTTGACGAAATATCCATAATTTTGCGAGTTTAATCAACGCAAAAATCCACTTCCTCAAACCTGATGTATAACTTCGGGATGAAAAGCAAAATTTCAAAAGGTAAAAGTATTGCTTAAATATTTGAACAATGCATAAGTGATGAAGCTTCCGCCCGGCTTTTCATCAAGTTGTCTTTCAGTGTACTTGAATATTGAAAAGGTCTCAGTTTGCCACCGGCGATATGGTTTCCCGCTTTAATTGAATTCGGCTGCATTCAGGCGCGAAATTGCTGAGCTTTGCTGGCAGCTCATGCCTAAGAAATATCTTTTCATGCCGGAGAAATGCTTCTCCTCTTATGATTTTATTTCTCTCCTTCCTTGTGCACCACACACGCAACCACGAGTATGTGTGTGTGTGTGTGTGTGTGTGTGTATATATATATATATATATATATAATATAATATATATATATATATATATGCAAATATACATACATACATACATACATACGCACACACATACACACAAGTCTTTTTATTTGAGAACATGGTGCCAGAAGTGTGCTTACATCCCACCGTATGGTTCACAGCAAATATTTAGAGATGAGGATCCTTGTCCCTGGTCCTTCTTCTTGGCATTAGCAGATGGAGGTAGTACCTATTTCCGGCTGGGTTCACTGATGGGTGGTAGGTCGTGAGCGATTCCTAAAGCCAATGACGGATTCATTGCTGAACCGCCATTCACTCATTGACGGATTAAAACTTCCAGAATTGTTCCTCTGTGAAAAATTGTACCTTGCAGAAGTATTCCTTTACATAGAAATGTGCCTTGCAGAAGTGACCTCCTGTATAGAAACGTACCTTGCAGAAGAGTTCCTCTGTTCAAAAATGTACCTTGCAGAAGTGTTTCTCTGTATAGAAATGTACCTTGCAGAACTGTTCCTCTGTTTAGAAATTTACCTTACAGAAGTGTTCCTCTGTTCAGAAATGTACATTGCAGAAGTGTTCCTCTGTATAGAAATATACTTTGCAGAAGTGTTCCTCTGTATAGAAATGTACCTTGCAGAAGTGTTCCTCTGTATAGAAATATACCTTGCAGAAGTGTTCCAGGAAATGTTTCGTCTATAGAAATGTTCAAAAATGTACCATGTTCCATAGAAATTACCTTGCAAAGTGTTCCTCTGATAGAAATGTATTTCCAGAAGTGTTCCTCTTATAGAAATGTCCGTCCTTGTTTATTTTACGAAATGTAACCTTGCAGAAAGTGTTCCTCTGTATAGAAATGTTTTACCTTGCCAGAATGTTCCCTGTATAGAAATATACCTTGGCAAGAAGTGTTTCCCTCTGTATAAGAAATTGTATCCTTTCAGAACCGTGTTCCTTCTGTTATAGAAATGTAACTTGCAAAAGTGTTCCTCTGTTTAGAAATGCACTTAGCAGAAGCGTTCTTCAGTATAGAAATATACCTTGCAGAAGTGTTCTTCTGTATAGAAATGTGCCTTACAGAAGTGTTCTTCTGTTTAGAAATGTACCTTGATGAAGTGTTCCTCTGTATAGAAATGTACCTTGCAGAAGTATTCCTTTGCATAGAAATGTACCTTGCAGAAGTGTTCTGTATAGAAATGTACCTTGCAGAAGTGTTCCTCTGTTTAGAAATGTACCTTGCTGAAGTGTTCCTCTGTATAGAAATGTCCCTTGCAGAAGTGTTCCTCTGTATAGAAATATGCCTTGCAGAAGTGTTCCTCTATTTAGAAATGTATCTTCCAGAAGTGTTCCTCTGTATAGAAATGTACCTTGCAGAAGTGTTCCTCTGTTTAGAAATGTACCCAGCAGAAGTGTTCCTCTGTTTACAAATGTCCCTTGCAGAAGTGTTCCTCTGTATAGAAATGTAGCTTGCAGAAGTGTTCCTCTGTATAGGAATGTCCCTTGCAGAAGTGTTCCTCTGTATAGAAATGTACCTTGCAGAAGTGTTCCTCTGTTTAGAAATGTCCCTTGCAGAAGTGTTCCTCTGTATAGAAATGTATCTTCCAGAAGTGTTCCTCTGTATAGAAATGTCCCTTGCAGAAGTGTTCCTCTGTATAGAAATGTAGCTTTCAAAAGTGTTCCTCTGTATAGAAATGTACCTTGCAGAAGTGTTCCTTTGTTTAGAAATGTCCCTTGCAGAAGTGTTCCTCATTATAGAAATGTAGCTTGCAGAAGTGTTCTTCTGTATAGAAATGTATCTTCCAGAAGTGTTCCTCTATATAGAAATGTATCTTCCAGAAGTGTTCCTCTGTATAGAAATGTATCTTCCAGAAGTGTTGCTCTGTATAGAAATGTACCTTGCTGAAGTGTTCCTCTGTATAGAAATGTATCTTCCAGAAGTGTTCCTCTGTATAGAAATGTAGCTTTCAAAAGTGTTCCTCTGTATAGAAATGTAGCTTGCAGAAGTGTTCCTCTGTTTAGAAATGTCCCTTGCAGAAGTGTTCCTCATTATAGAAATGTAGCTTGCAGAAGTGTTCTTCTGTATAGAAATGTATCTTCCAGAAGTGTTCCTCTGTATAGAAATGTATCTTCCAGAAGTGTTCCTCTGTATAGAAATGTATCTTCCAGAAGTGTTCCTCTGTATAGAAATGTACCTTGCTGAAGTGTTCCTCTGTATAGAAATGTATCTTCCAGAAGTGTTCCTCTGTATAGAAATGTATCTTCCAGAAGTGTTCCTCTGTATATATAGCAGTGTACCTTCCAGAAGTGTTCCTCTGTATAGAAATGTATCTTCCAGAAGTGTTCCTCTGTATAGAAATGTATATTCCAGAAGTGTTCCTCTGTATAGAAATGCATCTTCCAGAAGTGTTCCTCTGTATAGAAATGTGTCTTCCAGAAGTGTTCCTCTGTATAGAAATGTATTTTCCAGAAGTGTTCCTCTGTATAGAAATGTACCATGCAGAAGTGTTCTTCTGTATAGAAATGTATCTTCCAGAAGTGTTCCTCTGTATACAAATGTACCTTCCAGAAGTGTTCCTCTGAATAGAAATGTATCTTCCAGAAGTGTTCCTCTGTATAGAAATGTATCTTCCAGAAGTGTTCCTCTGTATAGAAATGTGTCTTCCAGAAGTGTTCCTCTGTATAGAAATGTATTTTCCAGAAGTGTTCCTCTGTATAGAAATGTACCATGCAGAAGTGTTCTTCTGTATAGAAATGTATCTTCCAGAAGTGTTCCTCTGTATACAAATGTACCTTCCAGAAGTGTTCCTCTGAATAGAAATGTATCTTCCAGAAGTGTTCCTCTGTATAGAAATGTATCTTCCAGAAGTGTTCCTCTGTATAGAAATGTATCTTCTAGAAGTGATCCTCTGTATAGAAATGTATCTTCCAGAGGTGTTCCTCTGAGTAGAAACGTGAGAGACGTCCTTCTGACTGAAGTAATCCCCTCTCAGTGAACTCATTTTGCTCAGTTATGCAGATTTGAAGGTTAGATAACTGTTGTAGGGAAAAAACTAGATGTTTAGATTAGAATTGTAAATTAATTCCAATACTTCTGCAGCTGCATCAGCGCACGTGCGGGATAATTAAATAGAAATCTATTCCAAGTATTGCATCTGGGTTTTTGAAATGCAGATAGTTCACTCGGTCACTAGCTCAATTTGTTGTGTGCATTTTCATTTTCCCTTATCACTGGAAGCGTGACCTTCATCAAAAACTCCATTTTTTCATCACTACTCTGTATAAAATTTACTGAAAAAACAATTCCGACCATAATGGTCTATCACGGGGATACAAATCAAATAAACCCGTATATTTCTCTTCTTCCAGAATAAAAAGTTATCGCTTGTATTTTTATTAGTTGCTAGTTTTCCCGTAAATTCTTGTGCAACCTCTGTTCCCATATATGTTTAAGTTAATTTCGTATGCACGCATTTATAAAATGGGCAGTAAGATAAAATTTTAAATTATAATTTTAATTGTATTATAGGTAGTATATACTAATTCACGGCATAATATTAGGCAGAGTTGGCATTGCTTTCAAGTCTCATGAGAAAGTTATTCATATATGCTGTGTTTATTATTGCAGACGTAATTTAATTAGTTTGGGCAATTTATTAAACAAAACTGCAGATATCTCTGAGTTGACTCTGCTGTGTCCAGTATCAAGGGGAAATATTATTCACGCACTATTCAATAGTAATTTGTGATTCTAAATAGTAAAATGCCCTTTTGTAGCGCAGCCAATATTGTAACTATGTTGTTGAACAGTTTAATGGAAGTCTTTATGCCTGCTCCGGATTTTATAAAAAATATTACTCACAAAATCGAATCTAGGCATTGTGTGTTACCACATCTTACCAACACTTTCAGGAGATAACTGCTGCAGACACCCCCCCCCCCCCCTCCCCAAATCTCCTCCCCTCCCAACTGAAAAATTCCTTGAATTAATCAACATCTTTAACGAGTCCACCGGTTTCTCATTTGAAGGCATATTTTATCAGCAAAGGAAGGGAGTTTCAATGGGCTCCTCGCTCCCCCCCTGTGTATACGAACTTCCTCACGGGATTTTTGAGAAAAATGATGTTACGGTGATCCGTTACTTGATGAAATTAATCCAGAAGTCTGAGTAAGGTCTATGTTTGGCGAGTTTATTGTGTACAAACATAACAAAGAAGGTTTTAATAGATGTCGGGGTGTCCTTAATAGCTACTGACCCTCCTTAAAACTCGTGTTTGAAAAGTGAGCAGAAGGTAATTACCATTCACGTCCTTAACAGTACAGTATGGTTGTGTTAACAGTTGGTTTAAATTTAATATCCAGCGAAAGAGCACATGTGAGTACTTTTATCCATTTCTTCTTTTATCATTACAAAAATATAAAAGACAGGTGTTTAACTAATTACTGATTGTGATCTACCGTCTGTTTAATCCCTTCCTTTTAATTAACAAAGGCTAGAACAAAGGTGTCTCTCTTTGAGTCGAAGATGAAACCCATTTCACAGAACACTTCCAAGACAGTATTCACTTTCCACGCCTGCAAAGAATTTCTCATACAAACTTTAACAACTTAGTTTCCATATATGTTTCATAACGCAATGTTTAGCAAAAGCCTGAAAGATTTAGTTCAGTGGAAGGTGCTAAATAATCATGATTGACATCAGCACACTGCTTATTTTAGGCTTTTTTGTTTCTCAATCGGCCTAGAACAGTCTTGGGTCGCCCCCGCCCCCCCCCCCCCTCCTAAAACAAACTGCTCTATCTTTTATCATATGCTAACCATTGTCCCACATAACCTTTTAAGGCGGCCATGAAGAACCATCACATGCTTTAAAGATGAGGATGAAATAAAAATCCTGCCCTTGAGTTTAAATCGTGATATTTTGGTAAAAATAGAGTCAAAATCCTTAAGCTTTACCAGGGCTTCCGTCCTCGCCATCAAAGGGATCAGGAATTACAGTCGAGAAAAGGGACTTATTTGTATCCTCCTAAGGATTTATTATTTACATTTATCATTTAGAGTTCGTACTCCACGTGTACAGACAGGCAAGCCATCTCTGCTATTACTACTACTATTACTACCACTACTACTACTAGTACTACTGCTGACTACTCTTTCGCTCACTCTCATTCTGTAATCAGCTTATGAACCACAAAAACGACGTATTACCCTCCTCCTTCTTTTGCTTCTTGGTCCATTTCTTTTATTCCAGTCCTTTTGAGGAGCCCCTGCTATCCACCCCTCTTTCTGCTACTTAAGCTATTCATACCCTCAACCAAAGTTAGTCGCAGGATTTGCTCCCAAATGCATGCAGAAGTTGTTCGTTATCATTCGTTTACATCCCATACTAATACTTGTCAGAATCCTTCCTTTCTCTCTTTTATTAATACTTATCAAAATTCTTCCTTTCTCTCTTTTATTAATACGTATAATACTTATCAAAATCTTTCCTTTCTCTGTTTTATTAATACTTATAATACTTAACAAAATCCTTCCTTTTTCTCTTTTATTAATACTTATCAAAATCCTTCCTTTCTCACTTTTATCAATACTTATCAAAATCCTGCCTTTCTCACTTCTATCTCGTAGGATAACTCCTGTTAACATTGTTTCAAGGGTTCTCTTTCAAGCACTCACTTTTCATTCTCTTGTGATTACAGCTTTTACGTCATTATCTTTAAGTAGTTTATGCAAATACCAGCTATTACCCATTCCATTCATAACTTGCTGCATTCCATCAAATGTGTACGGTATTTATGATTATATCAGATAATGGAACAAATTGCCCTTTGTGGACTACGGAGGGCGAGCTAATAAGAGAAGTTAAGAGAACCCAGTGTCCAATCGACCTTAAATAGGGAAGTCTGTCTCTTCCTAAATGCGCCGTACGTCTGTCAACACTTATTACACCACGCACACTGCTCGTCATATTTCCATTCTCATAGTTATGAAACATGCGAACTCACTCAAAGCAAAGACGTTGGTACGGTATGGAAGAAATAAATAATCCTTGACTGTAGTAGTGAGAAGTGAGACTGGCCTTATAAATTGTATTGGATTCTCCCGTTACCTTTTTTCTTGACTGACCTGCCTTTTGTCCTTTAAGCTCGGTATTACTTATAAGTCCTGGCGCTCGTCTTCTCCCAGTAGAACAGCCTGGTGTTCAAATGGTTATCCTTTCTACCGTCAATAAAATGTTATTCATTACACGTCGACCCTTAATTTCAATTCATGAGGAAAACATGTAGTACAGCAAAAGGCACAAGGAAGTTATGTAGAAATTGTTTAAAACGATTTTGTTATACGAGTCTCTCTCTCTCTCTCTCTCTCTCTCTCTCTCTCTCTCTCTCGGGCGCGCGGGATCGCGTGCTCTCGAAAAATATAAAACCGTAACGAACAACGGCAACTCCAATTTGGTAACAGTTTCTTGAGAGAATTGTAAGAAATAAAAGAAACCCAGACGTTTCATTCTTAGCAGTGAAGGAAAAAGAGAATTTTCCGTTTGACCTGCTTTGTAACCCTAAGATACCCCGTTATTACGGAATTGTCTTTTCGGGGAATTCCCTGGTGTATTTCGGCGGCGAAATAGATTTTTGATGGAGGTCACGTTTCCGAGGAAGTTGAATTCGGCCCATTTTCTGGGTTCGATAGTCCAACCAAGAGAAAAGGAAAATGACAAAACAAAATTGAGACTGAGCAGATCTCACCCAACTAATAGATCTCTATTTATGTTTGGGAAATTTATGAAGAGAATCATGTGGTGTGATGCGAACTATTTTTCAAATATTGACCTCTCTCATTACATCATTCACCTATTATTAGCTCTCGTAACCCAATTATTTTTCTTTTATCTTATAACCTCCGCCGAATTTCACAGAAACTAAACCAATCTAACGTAAACCTTATTTCACCAGTCCTTTAAAAGTCTACACAAAGCCTCCTAATGCCAGATGTTACAATGAATGCAAAAAAGTGAATATTGTGATTGCCATTGTTTTTAAGAGACAAGAGATGTACACGGTAAAACAGACCTCTTTGGTTAAGTGTTAAAAAACTATGGTTCTGACGACAACGGCATCGAGTAGAGAATAAATCGGAAAGAAAAAGTCATAATGACCTTTCTGAAATAAAGTACAGTAAGACATCGGATGCTCATTTTGTTTCGTGGCGTATGACAAAAAAAAAAAAAAAAAAAAAAAAATGAACAAGACAGGTTTTGAATGGTACGGCAAGTGGACAACAAGCTCTCTATCATTTGATATCAGCTACGAAAGACTGCATCTCATATATAATGAATAATTATGAAGCCTCGAAATCGGATTCCAATTAGTGCCGGTATACTCTGTCATTATAGTTGCAAGCGATAGAATTGTGTATTATCTTGAATTAAATTTATTGAACCAAACTGGGACATTCGCAAAAAGGCTCAGCTTTCATATGTTTCAGGATGCTCCATTCGGTTGCGTTCAATAAGACTTTTTCCGAGCACTATTCAAAAAAGTAATTTACAGAGTGAATGATAGCTAAAACCCGTGTAGCAGGAACTACTATACTTAAGGGGACCACCTCCACCTCATAGGGGAGGGATAATTTTTTTTCATGCTATCCACTTCATTTCTTTACAGCGTATATAAACCATTATGAAAAGATTCCCCAGTAAGTTTCAGCCTGATCTGATTATTAGTTTTTTTTTATGAATATTTTTCTCCTTTCGGAACCCAAAATTTTTGGCCTTTTTTAAAACCTTAAGGCTCTCTTAATTTTTAACCAATTTTCAAAATAAACACATCAATTTAAAGCTGAAAGTATACTCTATAGAAAACATTATACAGAAGTGCAATAAAATATCTTTTTCTTTTGACATTTTGACCTAATACTTACACCAAATTTTGAAAAAAAAAATTTTGACAAAAGTTGAACAAAAACATAAGCTCATACTGAATATTAAAAAAATTTCAAAATATATATAATGATAATTATATTGTCTCTGATAGTAATTTACGTTGTCTCTGATGCTTTCTACGAGGTATGGTTACAGTTTATAATAAACAATACCACAAAGAATTACGTAAAATTACGAAAAAATCAAGAGCACTAAGTTATGTATGCTTCGCCTTTCAATTCTTGTGGGCAACTGAAACTGTCTGCGGGAATCTTCAGCTCATCTAAACATTGTCATATCTATCGGGAAATGCTATCATACGACAATGTAATATAGCACTATAAGAAAAAGTTATATTGAATAAATGAGTATGATATTTGACTTTTTTACGTAAATGAACATTTTGGCTCATATATACCTGTAGAAAATCGCAATTTTAGGCATTTTGTAATACGAATTCAGCTGTAATCTTTTATCTGGCAAGCCAGTAATATAGCACTGTAAGAAAAAGTTATATTGAATAAATGAGTATGCTATTTGACTTTTTTACGTAAATGAACATTTTGGCTCATATACATATACCCTGTAGAAAATCGCATTTTTAGGCCTTTTGTAATACGAATTCAACTATAATCTTTTAGCAACACAAATAGCCAAAAAAACAAAAAATGGTTTTCCGACCCCAAACCCTCTCTATCTGGCCCCCCCTACGGGAGGTGGTCCCCTTAAAGAAATATATTACCCCTGCAGCGAGTACTTTGTACATTGTTGGTACTTTATCTGTGTGCTAACCCTGATTCCTAATGTGAAATTAAAGTAGATCGACCAAGTGGGAAGGTTCGCAGGATAAAAATATTCAATACCAATTTCCCATTGGTTTCTCAGCCTAAGTGCGCCTGGAATTGGGAATTTGTAATTTTACATTTCTCGATCTATGGACGCACACACACACACACATATATATATATATATATATATATATATATATATATATATATATATATATATGTGTGTGTGTGTGTGTGTGTATTTGTATATATATATATATATATATATATATACATACACACATATATATATATATTTTTTTTTTTTCCTTTGTGTGTACGGTACGTGGTGTTTCTGCATTATGAATAACATGGAGTACATTTTGATGGATATTAGTTGAGTATCATTCAATTCTCCCAGAAACGTAAATGTTACGAACATTTCTGTTTTCAACAAACCATGTGAATTTCCCGTATATATTAGCTCTTCTGTTCTTTGTTGTATGGGAGGCGGTGTCAATGGAAGCTTTTATATTGTTTTCAGTTATCTATTTTCAATTTCATAAATTAGCTTCCAACCCAGATTTTATTATGACCGTTGCCTTGTTCATATGATACGTTTGCCTCACATGATGTGTTGTTTGAATGGGTCTTCATCGAATTTCCACGCCCGAATAAACAGGGTTGCGGTATGCCTGTGCTGGAAGCAATGCGCAACCCTTTGATTCAAAATAAATTACTTTGCTTCGGACTAGCTGAAAAAAAAATTGAAGCGTGTAGTCCCGGAGTGTTTTTAATCAACCATTTATTCCCCTTTCGCTTTCCTAAAAATTCTTGGATTTATGGATTATTAATTGTCTGTATAAATAGCGATGATGTATCCCCATATTCTTCAGGCTACTTCAGTTAATGTGGAAATATATCCAAAGTCACTGATTTTCCTGTATATGTGAATGCGCAAGCTTGTTTGTAAATTTATTTACTATGAAGGTTGACTCCCACACCTCTCCATTTGGGTCGGTGCTACTTCGTATTAAGAAGCTATTGACAATGTTCGTGGCAGTAGACTCGTAATGAGACACTCTCGTTATGATTTGTAGGCTTCGCACCGTTGGCAATATTTCTTTTCATGGCCTTGACCTGATCCTTAAACTGGCTGTGATATGCCACTCTGTATGATGTGATGTTTCCTGGCGAAGTAGACGTCATCACTCGGATGCTGGCATTGACGTCCAGCTGTTTTCGTATGCAACTCTCCGTTGAGTTGCTGTCGTAATCGTTGCTTAGTGAGGAGGCGCCTAACACGTTCGAGGAGTAGCATTCCATGTGGAACAGTGTATGTTGCAGGTCTTACGTGTGTAGGTACTACGGAGCATTTGTAAGCGTCAGGGCACTCCCTAAGGGTGTTAAGGCACTGTCCCACAATCGTTGCCTTTTGGTACACGACCGAATTGTACCTTATCTTCTTTCTGCTCCACGTCCACATCCAAGGAAGGAAGTCTGCCCTGGATGCTATATTCGACAGTGTAGTTGAAGCAAGAGTTCGTCTTTAAGGCATACTGTAGGCACCGATGATAATGAAGATGTCTATGTAACGGGCATCTGCCTTGTACATATCAGCAAACAGAACAACGTTGTAGGTTAGGGTTAACAGGTTCGTAGTATCTTTTTTATCATCCAGTAATCTTATCTGCGCATTTTCCACAGTAGAATCGGAAAAACCTCGGTCCCTAGATACCTTAAACAAAACTTTTGATGCCACCAAAGCAGTTCCAACAGCAATAACTGCATAATAGTAAAATTCAGTATGCTTTCAAAATGATCGCGAACATACATTGTATGTATTTACCCATGTACTTGAAAAATAAAGATAAACCAATCACAGACTCTCCCTTCGGAACAGGTGAAGTATTGTCGCAATCGGAAAGATAAACTTTATATATTCCCTGTTCTCCAAATCATTAAGGAAAGAATGCGACATACCTCTGCGGAGCCCGTTCTGATTGGTTCCGCTGGAATTCCCTGTTTGCCAAAGATAAATTATTCTGGTAGAACCACAGCATAGCGCTATGTTTGTATCTTGGCTCGAACACCCGTTTACTCAGGCAAATAACACTAATCAAAATCCAGCAATCCGGGAACCAATATGGAATCAAATACGGTTTATGAACAAGGCAACGGTCATTGCATCCGAATGCGAGGGCTATTTCTGTAATTGAAATGCACTATGGAAAATAGTTGCAGAAGCTGCATAGAATTATTTCCTTCTGCGTAAAGCAGAAATGCTGGACACAAACCCAAGATGTTTAAAACGAATTATTCTACTGTGAATCATTCAGTGTTAGAGTTCTCCGCCATGTGACTCATGTGAGATGAAATCGTATATTGAATTCATTTGAATTTACTGTAGGAAAAACTTGTTATTTTAAAGCTTCCTTTGACGAAGAGTCTAATGTTGCTCTCTCTCTCTCTCTCTCTCTCTCTCTCTCTCTCTCTCTCTCTCTCTCTCTCTCTCTCTCTCTCTCTCTATCTGTGGCATACAGCTCTTTCCTAACTGATGAAGTGATTAAAAGGAATAATTCAATTGTATATTCGATATTTTCCTTTTTAATGCTTGGGAGGTCTTCATACCACGTTTATTTTGGAATCAATTAAACATTTAAACCGAATAACTTCTCAGTTGGAAATTATGCTACTCACTACTCGTAGGCTGCGTTACTACACGCAATTCGGAATTGTTATGGTATTCCATGGAATGATAAATCGCATCCACTTGAAAGTCATAATATTGAGACAGTTGCGGATTTAGCAGCTTATGCACTTTGAATTCTAGCTTTTTTTGGTGAACTATTTAAAGTAATATTTTGAGAGAATGAAATATGAGATGCAATATGACCTTTAATGTTGAATTTACGAATGCACACAAACACACGTTCACACTATAACAGAAGATTCGCTGATGACTACCACGTACAGAAAACTTCGCCTCAGCAGCTCCTTAAATATACACAAACACAAAGGGATTATCTGTGGCTATTCAAGAACCCATTTCCGAACACTTCCTTATCCAATAACTTTGCATTTACATCAGCTGCACCCCTCCCCTTTTTTTCTATTTCCTGTGTAACTCTTTGGCTACACCGTGAGACAGCAACTTTAAGCCATTTTTTTTCACCTCGAAAGTACTCACTCCCCCTGCTTACATATTCTAACGCTGCCTTTTTTCTATGATAAAAACTTCTTATCACTCCCAGCAACATATCCATAAAGTATCTGCACGACGTTCTTAATCACTCCCAGCAACATATCCATAAAGTATCTGCACGACGTTCTTAATCACTTCCAGCAACATATCCATAAAGTATCTGCACGACGTTCTTAATCACTTCCAGCAACATATCCATAAAGTATCTGCTGGACGCTCTACAATGTCTCTGATCAATCCCATCAGAAGATTTCAAGGACTATATACCACATAAGCTTTACCCTTTACTTTCAAACTTCTAAGTTTTGTTCCAAATCTCTTCTTTGTTCAATCTCAAATCTACCATTTATTGCTAAAAAGATCCTTCATATTCCTACCTTTTGTACTAAGCAACATTATGTCCCTATAATTCTTAGTGCGTTTTATCACCTTTATCCTGATACAAAGGAACAGTTATTCCTCTTTCTCATTCTTGCAGAACCTTTTCCTCTTTCAGACAGACCTTATGAACGCTGGGCCACCAATCAATCTTAAACCACTGCACAGTAGCACCTTGCTTAAATTGTATCAGCTCATGGGAACCCATTTTTCCAGCTCTAAGTTTCTTTCTTGACTTTGTCAGCATTAAATTCCATAAGCATTCTCAAATTTACATTAGCCCTCCATCCTTCCCCACCTCTCTTCTGCGTTCCACTTTCTACAAATTTTCAGAACACAAAGTCCATCAAACCAGATCTGCATTCTATACAAAAGCACCCTTCCATTCACCCCCTACATTTTGAGATCATTTTTGCTAACTGACTTTCCCCTTTGTAGTTACTACCGTTTATAATAACTTATACTACTTACAGTCCATGTAACCCTTCTTCCTCTTATATTATTATGTACCTATGATTCCGCTTGACTGCTTGAACGTCTTTATGTTCCTCTGCACACACACGCACACAGACACATATACATATACATACATAGTGTCAATTTTAAAGGTACCACATGGGAGTGGGACATTTTAATTAAGAAAAACCTTTTACGTAGAATATAAAAAGATTGTCTGTATCATTTGGCGCTTACTGATTAAAAAATTAAAGTAAATGACAGTTAATACATAAATTTTTCATTTTCATGTAAGTTATTTAGTACTGAATATCCATTATTCAGTACTGCATATCCATTATTCATGTTAGTAATGAATTCCTTTCCCATTCTAACAGATAAAAGTGTCTAATGAGGCCTGCAAAGGCAATTTTGTTCTAACATAGTATTTGTAGCTATATTTCACTAAATTGTTATACCTATGATGTTATGGTTGGAAAAGAGAGTATCAAGTAATGTTAACGTTTGGCAAAGTCCACAAAAGCCTATTTTGGGGTAAGTAAAATGCCAAACGTCGCGCATATGAGTATGTTCTAAATGCCACAAGAAACCCGTGAAATTGAGCGATTTAAATATCTCCACTTATTTTGCTTAAAAAATATCAATTAAAAAAATACACAGTTAGAAGTAATTACTTTGCTTAAAATCAGTTTATGAACAAAGCCGATATTCCTACAAATATTGGATTTTTATTGGATGTAGTAGAACAGTGTTATAAAGAATTACGTGAAACTAAACATCCGACTTAGCATATTGAAGATAGTTACTAGCCGTACTCACCACTCAGCCACGCACAATCACACATACTATACTTATATAACAGTGAAGTCATTCGTTATTATGGCTGCAATGTAAAAACGATTGTTAATTATGCCCGGCTTTCTGCTTGGTTGGGGTGTTTTTGCTTTATTTTACAAGTTCTTACGAGCTTGAGGTTGGGTTCAGCAGCTCTCACACCCTGCCAATTTTAGTTCCTCGTATGTGTGCTGGGCTCATGTAAGGAGTGTTGAAGGTAAGTTGGCAAGTCTAACTCAAGAACCTTTGCTATAACGAGTGGCTGTTTGTGATCTGCCCGGAAGGTTGTAGACATTCTCCTTAGTAAATTGTTGCAGCTCATCATAAACTCGCAATTCATCATAGCTAGCAAAGGGTTACCCTTGATCACCCAGTATGACAAGAATAAGCTGCTACACTAACCAATGTAAGCATGAGTTCTTAAAACAATATGATTCAGAAAAAAGTCACCTACTCATGGAAGATCTGTAAGACATAAACCTACCAGTAGTAATTGAGATTTTACGTATAACACATATAATACTTTGTTACACGTAGCATACAGTACACACCTTTTGCATTACAGTCAGTACAGATGCTTACATATACATAACTGTGAGATTTGGGTTTTGTACTACTTTCTAGACCAATAGCTTAAAACCTTTAATGATAGGCGTAGTCATCCTCAACTGAAAATGGAGGTAATAAAAGGGAACTTTGTGATAGGTGCCTTTGTATTTTAGCAAACTATGTTTTTCTGTATAGGAGCAGTGTTAAGTGGCCGTCACTCGACTGCCAAGTCTGCTTACAAATTCGAAAATAATAACAATAGTTTTATTTGAAAATATAAAACGTGTTTTATTGTTATTTGATATTGATTCAGGTATAACTCACCAATGCAATTTAACACACTTAATATTTACAGTTTTAGTCTATAAGTAGTTATGCAAGTATTTGCAACTTTCCAATAAGTTATTTTTATCTAAAAGTAGTTAAGGGAACACAAGGAAAATCAACTTTGGTAGCCACATTCATGGCAGACACAGAGTGGTGAACGATTGGAAAAGTGAAAATTAATTCCATAGAGGATTATAGAGACAAACAACCACGAAGGCTTGTGTTAGTGAAGGCCGTAGCAGTGGAAAACCCAGGCATAGTTTTCAAAGAGAGCGGAGAAACAACTTGTGATGAACGGGCTTGTATCTAATTGAAACTGGAAATGGTAATTTAAATCCCTTGCACAAACGCAAAGCAATTATTCCTTTCCGTTTTAGAGTCGACCCATATTAGACGGTGATCCCCCGCACTCAGCAATCAAACCACCACTATTCCACTGAACATCGCTCGGATTTAAAAACATCCACAGCCTCACCCTTATTCATCTCGCCGTAGGATACATACACACATATACAATATGAATAGATTCTCTGTAATATACCTTTTTCATACAATGTACTTTGTATATCCAAAAATAGTATACTTTGAGGATCTGACTTCAAATAAAGTGACAAGAATTCAACCTATCTTTTTCCGTTGCTTTCAAATGTACCTATTTTAAATATAATATATATATATATATATATATATATATATATATATATATTGTATATATATATATATATATATACATATATATATATATATATATATATATATATATATATATATATGTGTGTGTGTGTGTGTGTGTGTGTGTTTGTTCTAAAATGATATATTAGGAAGTAACTGAAAATAGATAGATAGACATATAGACAGATTGAGTTTTTGACAAATCCTAAAAGTATATTATTTTTTTAATAAACGTACATTGTATGAAACAGTTCTATTGCAGAGAACTGATATAGATTTATTTTACTATATGTTTTGATGAATCGTGTAATAACTGCAACAACTTATCGTGTACATAACAGAATATTTTACGAAACACCCAAAGGAATGTGAAACAACCACAGCGCCGTAAAAATCACAAAAGGAAGGAAGTAGTCGAAAGATAGAAGCGCCTAAGTCGGAATTTTATTTATGTTGCGGTAGTCATATATTTGAGATAATGCAATGCAGCACTGCTCAAAGACGAGCAGTGCAAAAGTTTATGTTCATATGCCAAAGGTACAATGAAAAGATGATATAGTGAAATCAAGCTGGAATGATAAAACATAAAACAGACAACTAATGTTGTCTAAACAATACTACAAATAGACTAGCTGTTATAGCTAGACAATATCCATAGCGTGATCTGACGTACATTATGCCACATAATGTACGTCGGATTTTGTTAGTTATGTGCTCACTATATTCAATAGACCAACTTTTCAAGATGTAGCACTTGATAAAAGAGTCGGGAAAGAAAAGCAGGAACCAAATTAGTCACGAAGGTTTAAGTTCATACATCCAATCTTTAACCTTCATTAGTAATTCATTGTTTGTTTCAATCAAAGAATACCTTTTCAAGATGTAGCACTTAATAAAGAGTCGGGAAAGGCAAGCAGGAACCAAGTTAGTCACGAAGGTTTAAGTTCATACATTCAATCTTTACTCCTTCATTCAGTAATTCATTGTTTGTTTCATTCAAAATTCTCCTCTGTATAATTTGAGACTGGGTTTATGTCAACCCTGGGAGACTATGTTAATGTAAACTCTGATACCAAGGGAACAAAGCGGTGTCATTGCATGACGAAGATAAGGCGCCACTTAGGAAGGATGGCCAAGGAACTTTGATCAAGTTCAGGTATCTCGGAAACAGTTTCTGTTCGAGCAAAATGGTATTTGTTGATACGAAAGGAAAGTCCAGCAACTACTCGGCGAACACCTGGAGCTGCCCTCTCAAAAACAAAGGCGTTTGGAGAACAATATATAATACATATATATATATATATATATATATATATATATATATATATCTATATATATATCTATCTATATAAAATATATATTATATAATATATAGATTATATATATATATATATATATATATATAATAATATCTATATATAGCTATATATATTTTATATATATAATAGATACATATACATAAACACACACACACACATATATGTTATTTAGATATATATATATATGTATATATATATATATATATCTATATATACATACATATACATATATGCATACGCACAGCTCAGTATTTTCTCCTTAGAGGCGGTGGTAGGAGAGGGGCGGGTATGAGAGTGCTTATGTGCCGTTTTGAAGAAGAGAGAAAAAGAAAAATACTTACATTTATTTAAGATCGAGTATGTTGTCAGGCGTAAGAAGTAAGAGCTGCTGCCTAATTACTTCAGATTCACGCTACCTTTTGAAAAACCAGTGTTCGTAATTACGGGTAGGCCACTGATTATGCAACGTCCATTTCGTAGAAGATTGAATTTGTAAGGAGGGTAGTCAGAGAAATAAAATTAATGGTCTCCCAAGAAGTCTCGCTCTCCTGCACGTCGAAATGAAGGACTATCACGACTGGGTGGTTTTATTCAGTGCTCTTAACACTTACGACCCTCTCTATGGATATACTTTAAATGAGATCTCATTAGTGAGATGCATCTTCTACTTGACGTTTCCATCGAGTTGAAGTTACATAAAAAAAAACCTTTTCATTGTTCGGATTTTAATATTGTTTTCTGATGTTTCGTTTGTTTGTTCTCTCTCTCTCTCTCTCTCTCTCTCTCTCTCTCTCTCCGGTCGCTTTTGATGAAACGGGTTTTCCTCTCCACGTTATCTGTGAAATTCACTTACGTCGCCAAAGAATAAATAGATGCCTCTTGCCTGATCTCATGAAATAGAACATTTGAAAGCGCACTATGAGTTCGGGAACATTTATATTATGTTCATTAATTCGACGAAAATGATCAACAAGTAGTCTAAAGGGTTAATTCTTGATCTGCGACTTTCTGGCAAATGCGTTCGTCCTGTTTCAAAAAAAAATAAATAAATAAATAAATAAAAAATAAACAAAGTAAATAAGTAAATAAATTCACGACCCCTCGGCTCAGAAGAACAAGATATTTAACTGGGTGTTATGCTTCCGGCTCAGATATTTATTCCCAGCGGGTTGGTTGTGTGCTTCAAGTAAAAAAAAATTATGTATATATATATATATATATATATATATATATATATATATATTATATATATATATATATATATATATATATTCGACATTTCCATGCACTTTTAAATTTTATTTTGGCATTTGCTTCGTCTCGATGAATGGTTACTGCTTTATTTTTGCATATAATATATATATATATATATATATATATATATATATATATATATATATATATATATATATATATATATGGTATATGTGTGTGTGTTTGTGTATAGACACATACATATATGTGTATATAGACATTTGTGTGTGTATATATATATATATATATATATATATATATATATATATATATATTATATATATATATCTCATCAGGGGAACCATAGGGAAAGGCATCGTACTCAGGTACATTTATTTCGCCGACGTTTCACGACTCATAGTCGCATTCTCAAGGCTATAATTAAAGATAAACACACGAACATTAAAACTACGCACTGCATAATTCATAAAAATTACGCAATATTTAAAAATTCAGTGATATCAACATCAGAATGTAGAACATTTAAAAATTTATGAATCTCTTAAAACAGAAAAACATACTGAGCGCTAAAATTATGTACAATACAGTTACATTAAAATTATTTAAAAATTACAGAAAAGTATACAAAAATTGGGTGTAAAAAATTAAAAATAAATAAATAACACTAAACCAGTAAGGCTATTCTGTACCTTATCCTTGCAAAGGACGGGTAGTGACTGAGAGAATATTTAGAAAATATAAACAAGCACTCTAGGCTATGAACAACTGAACAGAGGAGGATTGCGCATTTAAGGACGGAACTATCTTTTTTATCATAATGGATTCCAAGGTTGTTAGGTCGTTTTCGTTTTGCGTTTGGCCTATAATAGTAAAATCCTTATCATTAATATATGTTTTACATGATTTAGAGT
The DNA here is from genome assembly GCF_015104395.2 of Macrobrachium nipponense. Lineage (NCBI taxonomy): Eukaryota > Metazoa > Arthropoda > Malacostraca > Decapoda > Palaemonidae > Macrobrachium > Macrobrachium nipponense. Next base: position 25,273,389 of record NC_061092.1, read on the forward strand.
GGTTTCTGATATTTGACAGTTCGGGGTTTGTTAATCTGCTGCCCGTTCTAAAAATTCTCTCAGTCACTACCTGTCCTTTGCGAGGATAAGGTACAGAATAGCCTTACTGGTTTAGTGTTATTTATTTAATTTTAATTTTTTTATACCCATATCATAATTTTTGTATACTTTTTCTGTAATTTTTGAATAATTTTAATGTAACTGTATTGTACATAATTTTAGCACTCAGTATGTTTTTCTGTTTTAAGAGATTCATAAATTTTTAAATGTTCTACATTCTGATGTTGATATTCATTGAATTTTTAAATATTGCGTAATTTTTATGAATTATGCAGTGCGTAGTTTTAATGTTCGTGTGTTTATCTTTAATTATAGCCTTGAGAATGCGACTATGAGTCGTGAAACGTCGGCGAAATAAATGTACCTGAATACGATGCCTTTCACTATGGTTCCCTTGATGAGATGTACATAGAGCTGCAGCTCCGTCTTCTAAGGATATATATATATATATATATATATATATATATATATATTATATATATATATATATATATGTATATATATATATATATATATATATATATATATATATATATATATATATATATATAATATAGGTATGTATGTATATATATAGGTCGATATTATAATTATTATTACCCGGAATTTGGACGACTTTTGGTATGTTCCTTGTGGATACGTTTTCCAAGGTCGTACACTAACGAGTTAATTAACATGAAAAATTTCAAGTTTTTTCTTTTCTCTTCATCAGAGAAACACCGACAGTTTAACACCAACGTAGAAGTTGTTAGTTTACGTTAATTTTTTACATTCGGTCGTTTTCCGTGGACAAAGGACAATTTAAAGGTTAACTTGTCACTCATCTTTGATAGGGGGTGAAACACGCAATTTAGAAATTGGGATTGGTTAAGATTTTCGTTAATATTTTCACATGACTTTTTACCAAGTTTTCTGAGGACGCTAGGCAAGTATCTCTAAGGTTTTATCGAGTTTTTTTTCGGAATATTTTTTTTTTCGTATAGAAAAACATTTTTATATTCAACATGTTACAATTGTTGCAGTCAAGATTTTTTTTTTCATTTGTCCTAGGCCGACATTCTTGCTTAACAATTGTCCATTTGCTTATTTATTTATGAGCTTGTAGACCAGTGTTGAACTTTCAGATCATGTTTTTCTTCTGCATAATTCCATACAAAAAAAAGAAAAGATGATGTTAGTAATGTCTTATTTAGTAAAGAGTAAATCTCGGTGTTTAGGCAATTAAGTTAGAGCAAACACTTGTGTAAACATTGCTGTCGTTGATAAGCCTAGTATTGACTTCTTCTCTCTTGGACAGTGTGTTTATTTTCTTAATTAAAAGGAAATTCTCCCAAAACTACGAAACTTCCTGCATTGTTAAAGATGTGCTTCATTTTGGTGTTAAAATATTACCAATGTGCTGTCACTTCTACAGGGCAAATGAATAAGAAAATGGTGGTAAATTTAGTGTCCTTCGATGCAACTCATAACTTTAAAAATTTATTGGAAATAAATGAAACTGAGAATAATTCCAATTAAAGTAAAGGAAACTCAACTACAGTCTTAAGAAACTGGCAATTGTTACAGGAAAAAAATTAATGTAGTGTTGGCAGGTGGTCCTCAAAAACAAAGTTTAGTTCTTTAAATCTGTGCGTTTTACAAATCTCTATTCATAGTTGATACCTTTATTCATA
>NC_061092.1:25280121-25282621 GCF_015104395.2 Macrobrachium nipponense
TCTTCTTCTCTAAGTCTGGACACTATGGACTTTTAAAAATATACTTAGGCTTCCCAAAGCATGGGAAAACCGGGTCCAGGAGGGTTGGGGGTGTGTGTGTGTGTGATGGCAGCAGCGTCTGGTAAGTGGCCAGTGGTTTGACCTCGCCGAGGCCTCGTCAGTCTTCTGAGACTTCTCTCCTGGATTCAAGGCCTTTTGTTTTCAAGCTTTCTCCCTGGATAGCATCCTCCCACTGTGCCTGTAGGGGATATTCCAACAACCAATGGGAGAAGAGGATAGCTTTTCAAAAGAAAAAGGAGAATGGATTCCTCCAAAGTCGAAGGGACAACTCTTAAACTTTGGGTAAAAGACTGTTTCTTTCCTTCGGTTCTGCTTAAATCTTGAACAATATGTATGTATATATATATATATATATATATATATATATATATATATATATATATCTATATATATATATATATATATATATATATATATATATATAATATGCACACATTCATGCGATAAATGTTAAGAAATCTTACCTTATGCTTCTGGTATCTGCCTGTCCCTTTATATCTTGGGACGTATTTTCCATTTTGCAAACCCGAATATCCATAAAGAAAAAAATTCTTGGTGGGATATAGTTTCCCCATCTTTCACTTCATTTTGTCAGTACAGCAAGATTCATTCATTCCAGACAAAAGTAAAACTCGGGGCATTGCAGTGCCATAATGGGGTTGGTTTTGCCATATACGACTCCGTGTATACACAGGAAGAGAACGACATTATTCGTGATGGTAGCACAATGGATAGGTGCTGGAATTCGTTTTTTTTTTTTTTATGACGTGGAACCCAGTTTCTATAAGGAAGGGGGATTAGCTTCATTTATTCTCTACCGGTGTTGAGGTTCTCAGAATGGAGAAATATCCAGAAATATAAAACAAGCAAAAGAATAAAATGACTTTGTAGAACTCTGATATCTGTTAGTGTTGTATATATATTAAACATCAAATTTCTTTTGATGTTCCTTTTGTATACATACATTTATATTATTTTAGGATATAGTAACACAGCTTGGATTGTCTAGAAGTCTCTGATAAGGCCAGAATGAAGGATTTGAAAGAGCATCCCCATCCTAATGCAGTTGTCCAAAATTAGGTCATTGGATATATATATATATATATATATATATATATATATATATATATGTATGTATATATATATATATATATATATATCTATATATATATATATATGTTACGCTCATTATTGAAAATTGCCGATTATTGAAAATCGGCAAAAAATTGCCTATTTTAGATAATCAGCAAGGGCCCTGCCTAATATTGAAAATTTTCAATAATGGGCAAAATATTGCTCATTTTATATATTAGGCAACACGTTTTTGCTTAATATTGATAACGTTGCCGAATATTGAAAATATTGCAACTTAAGTGTTTCAAACAACCAGTATTCAATTTTGACAGCTGGAAGGTCCATTCTAAGCTCTAAGTAAACTAATGTAGACCATAATGACTCTCTAGTTTAATAACAGTTTAAGAATGTTTACTGTAATACACTCATTTTATAACAGCCATCATCTATTTTTTAATTCTATTATAATATCCTTTTTTTTCTTCATAAGCAATTAATTTGGAAATTCAAATAAACACTGAAAACACAGATAATACAATTTATTTTTGTAACATAACAATATTATTAGAATACTGACTTATCAACCTTCACCAAATAATTTGCAAATAATTCACCGACAATAAAAAATTAACTAATCTATATCTATTTTATATAAAGAAACAAAATAAAAACTAAACATTCTTACAGCTGTTGCTAGGATGGCACCTAGAGTTACACTTCATTTTCTTTCTACTACAGCTACATCTTAGAGAAATACAATCTAATTTGCAGTTACATTTCTGGTAACCTTGGCCACCAGTGGATCGAGTTACCGCAGCTCTAAGAGTAACGTGGATGTCTGGTACATCAGCCACTTTAAGTAGTTTTTCACCAATTTTATCTAAATCAGCTCTAGTAAAGCAAGAATTTAAGGTGCCTTCTTTGCACCCTAAACGATACATGTCATTTTCCTTGGACAGCACAACTACTAGTAAGTTTTTAGGGTCTGAAGGACCCCGATCAACGTCTGGAATTCTTAGAGTAGCGTTGTCTTCTACCTGCAGTGATTCCTGCATCCTCATTCCCCTACGGATCATCTTTGATGCGGATTGAGCCTGACTAATGTCGACATTTTCCCGTATAGTGTTAACATATTATATTCTATTCACAAAATTTCTTCACCCATTAATTACAGATGGTATAGTAGTCGATTTATCAATATTCGGCAAAATGGTCTTGCCGAGTTTTTAAATCCTGCTGATTTTAAATACTAGGCAAGAAAAATTGCTAATTTTATATAATCGGCAAATCGCTTGCTCATTCTCAATAATAGGCATTTCTATTGCGATTTTCAATAATCGGCAATTTCAATAATGAGCGTAACATA
>NC_061092.1:25290121-25340121 GCF_015104395.2 Macrobrachium nipponense
TCATCATGAGTTAGAAACATCTCCGCCTTTATACCCAAAGAAGATAATGACTTAGAAATTATCGTCGCAATCTCAGACGAGGATGGGAAGTATACCACACGATACTTGCCGTATAACATCGCAGGTCTAAATAACCTCACAGTGCGGCCTCATTATACAAGGCTTAGCACAAACACGTGTCTTTGCCGAATACCACATGCAGATTACACATTTTGTATGTAAAGTTGCATCATAATGGAAGCTTCTGGATAGAATTGTGTCTCAAAACGTTTTGTGTCATCTCACTGCCCAGCTCTTGTGCGAAATGAAAGATTGAATTCGGGCTTAGATACTCAAAGCGATCACATCTCTCTCTCTCTCTCTCTCTCTCTCTCTCTCTCTCTCTCTCTCTCTCTCTCTCTCTCTCTCTCCATCGCATAGCACTTTTGATTTTAAAGTAACGTAACAATTTCGTACTTATTGAATGGTTACTCGTTACTTGTAAATTTCAGATTTGATATTTCTTAGAGTTGATTTAGTGTTTTTGTGGAATCTGAACAAACATTGTTGTGTAACGGCGCCTGGTTTTGTGAATGTGTGAAACAAGCCTGCAGCAAAGAAAGAAAGAAGTTGGTATACCAAGGTAAAGTGTGTTATATTTTTATTAGTTGCAACTAAACACCAATGGGAACAGTGGTTAACTAACAACTAATAACTAATAGGAACAGTGTTTAGGTAAAAACTAATAACTAATGGTTACGAAGGTTTGGTAAAAACTAATAACTGATAACTAATCGTTACAGTGGTTTGATTGAAACTATTTACATTTTTACACAATGCAAACTTTTGTGTTTTGTGTTTGTTTAATTTGAAGTGATTTTTATGTTTTGTGCATTTATCCATTTTCTTATTGAAGTGTGTGTTTTTATTTTATATTCTGTGTGATTATTACTTTTTGCAATTTTGGTATTTTCCACATTTTTATGTATTTTTATTTGCATTCACAATTTAATTAACTTAGTTATTTTCATTGCTTAATCATTGCACATTTAATTAAATTTAACACTTGTAAATTAATTTGCATTTACTTAGAATTCTTTTTAAGTTTTATTGTTGTTTAGCACTTGTGAATTAATTTCCAAATTTCAATTATTGCCTAACACTTTTGAATTTTTATTGAATTAATTTTCTTGAATTTTGTGATAAATTAATTTTGATTTACTTTTACTTAATTTGATTCGAGAATTAAGTAAACTTTAATTTTAAAGTAACAGTAATTTTCCCTGATATTGATATTGTGAATTTCACTTAGAAATTTTGAGTTTAATAATAATTTTTTGTATTTAAAATTTTTATAAGTGTTTTCATTTTTAACCAGTATATTTGCATTTGATTATATTTATGTTAGGTAGAAACATAGAGTGGTAATTGATCTGTTTTCCTTCAATTTACTTGAAGTGACTTAGAACCAGGGAAGTACTTAGACTTCTGAAATCAGGGAAATACTTAGACTTTTAAAGTTGTTGATGGAGTGATGCCCTTTGATTAATTTAATTACTTGCAAGATTACCTCACACCTGTTTTGATGAACTTAGTCTGATTTTCTGCAATACTGGTAAGTTGTTAAGGGATCACTGTTGCCTTTAGAGTATTCAGCCGTTTAGTACCTGTGATGAGGGTTCAGGAGTCTGGCTTTTGTGAGGTAACAATTAATGAATGGTATGTGTAGTAACCTTGTTTTTTCTTATAATAACACACTAAAAGGAATGTTAATAAAAAATGGCCCCAGAGAAAGCAACAACATAATATATAAAATTCCATGTATGGGTTGTCCCTCATTTTATCTCGGACAGTCTAGCAAAGGCCTAGAAGTAAGGCTAAGCCAGCATAAATATTCTGTAAAAACTGGGCAAAAATCCAATTCAATATTCATTCATTTAAGTGAAAACAACCACCGAATAAAGTGGGATGGTAGTTCAGTAATTGCAAGGTCAAGAGATGTCTTATCACGAAATCTTTTAGAATCTGCTTTAATACAACTTACTTTTCATTGTAATTTCAATGTTAGTCGTGGCCTTTTTCATTTAGACCCTTGTATCTGTAACATGTTTAAGAATGACCTCAAAGATATAATTATTGACTTAAATAAAAATCAGTTGCCTTAGAGTTATTATTTTTTGTTGTAATGTAAGCTGTCAGTATGTGAATATGGTTTTGTTTACCAAGTTCTGAATAGCTGTCACCTATAATCCTTCAATTGTCTGGACCTTGTATCTGAGATGATTGTCTTAAACCTTTAATTGCACCTATTGTGTATGCTTGTTTGGGAAGGATTTTCATCTTCCAGGTGTGTCGGATTCTAGGTACTAATCTCTTTATAATCCCTATCTGTCAGTTATACGAATCTTCTTGTATTGTCTTTTCCCGTATCTATGTCAGTCTCTGCTCAGTAAAGGACGTTTAACGTCGAAAGATCTTGCAGATCCTCATTCGTTTATTTTTCCTTCGTGGCATATATCTTTATTTATGGATTTATCACGTTCCTAACTTTCGTGATTCAGTTATATAACATATTATACATATACATACATATATATATATATATATATATATATATATATATATATATATATATATATATATATATATATATATATATATATATATATATAATATGCACACATTCATGCGATAAATGTTAAGAAATCTTACCTTATGCTTCTGGTATCTGCCTGTCCCTTTATATCTTGGGACGTATTTTCCATTTTGCAAACCCGAATATCCATAAAGAAAAAATTGTGGTGATATAGTTTCCCCTTTCACTTCATTTTCACAGTACAGCAAGATTCATTCATTCCAGACAAAAGTAAAACTCGGGGCATTGCAGTGCCATAATGGGGTTGGTTTTGCCATATACGACTCCGTGTATACACAGGAAGAGAACGACATTATTCGTGATGGTAGCACAATGGATAAGTGCTGGAATTCGCTTTTTTTTTATGACGTGGAACCCAGTTTCTATAAGGAAGGGGGATTAGCTTCATTTATTCTCTACCGGTGTTGAGGTTCTCAGAATGGAGAAATATCCAAAAATATAAAACAAGCAAAAGAATAAAATGACATTGTAGAACTCTGATATCTGTTAGTGTTGTGTATATATTAAACATCAAATTTCTTTTGATATTTCTTTTGTATACATACATTTACATTATTTTAGGATATAGTGACACAGCTTTGATTGTCTAGCAGTCTGTGATAAGGCTAGAATGAAGGATATTGAATGAGCATCCTCATTCTAATGCAGTTGTCCAAAATTAAGGCATTGGATATATATAAATATATATATATATATATATATATATATATATATATATATATATATATATATAATGTATTGTACAACGCTAAAAAAATAAATGCAGCAGTATGTTTCTCTCTGTGTCAAGTTATATTTTTATTTGACAATGTACGTTTTAATGTTCTATACGGCACGTTAATAGAATTCATAAAGACCAGCTGCACCTAGACAAAAAATGAAAATATGTTCTTGACTTAAAATGAATTACGAGCGATTCAAGTGATTTTTGTGTTATGCAAAGCTACAACTGATTGCCTTTCCATTCATGTAAATAGTTTATGCTCTATATATGCCAGTACTTCGTAGTAAAACAGTGTGCCATTATTTTCGACTGCATGGATGCAGAATGATAATTGAAAATCTGTTTTTGTTATTATACTGACAATTATTGTTTTCATTTATGGGGCTGAGGGAGAAAAGGGATAACTTAACTTTTCCAATTTTTTCATCTACGTTTTACAAACTTTCACGGAGCTATGATTTTCCACCAGCGTGCACATTATGTACTCGATATATTGAAAGTACGATTGCAGTTGCCAGATTTTAAACATTTATTTTTATTGTTGTTACTTTGATTTATATTTGTATTCTTTATTTATCATCGCATTTTCAACAATATAAATGAACATAACCATAGAATAAACTGGAATTTGTCACATATAATTTATAGCAGCAACTGCTGGTACAAGAGTCAAATGTTGGAATCGGCTTTGATTAAAGAGAGGCAGGTAATGAACATCTCAAAAGGAGCTTGGGATTCAGATGTGATCGACAAGATTTTTATTCAACCTACGCTTAAGGAGATTAAAGGAAGATTATCAGCGGGAGTGACCTAAATTGGCTTACCTGTGGATGGATCTCTTGGTATAAATACCACCTTTTTCTGTAAACTTTTCTCATTCATCTACCTGAAGAGGGTGACAGCAGTCTCTGAAATATAGTATTTTTTCTCTCTATATTTTGGTGTTTTTATGGGCTCCTTTTATTGGGTGGAATTCTGTTATAACAGAAACATTTTTACCAGTCATATATATATATATATATATATATATATATATATATATATATATATATATATAATATATTATATGTTATGTGTGTGCGTGTGTGTGTGTGTGTGAGTGTATATGTCTCCGTTTATGAGCTGAAGACGTCTTCGCAGGATCCTGGAGTCTTTAAAAATTTAAGAAGAGTAATAATATAAAATATATGAATAAACAACTTGAAGTAATAATGAAGAGAGAAAAAAATGTAATTTGGACTGCTTCATGAATATATCTCTATTTTCCAGTGACGGAACCGGAGCAAATAATTCAGACTTGAATGTACTCCGACCTTCCAATGTGTAAGGCCCATTATATGCTCATGGGCCATTGGTTTCCAATATCCCATTCAAGGCAGCATGGAAGCAAATGAATTCGTCCTAATTTACTATTCAATAAATTTTTGTGGAAAATGAGATATCGTAAGAATTTCTCCCCTAAAGAAATCTAGTGTGAAAATACGTTATATATACATACATACATCATATATATATATATATATATAGATATATATATATATATATATATATCTATATATATATATATATGCTTTAAAAATAGCAGTAGAAGCACGTGCCGAAATAAACGGGAAAGCTGTTGGTACTGACCTTCCACTTATTATTTCTGGTGTTATTTGCTTATATAATTATATATATATATATATATATATATATATATATATATATATAATATTATATTATTATATATATATATATATATATATAATTTATATATATATGTGTGTGTATGTATATACGTATATATATATATATCAAGGATAGAATGTTCATAACATTGAGAAAGTAGTTGTCACCGTTATTCATGTGTTCATTTTTGTAGCATTTCGAAATGTAGTTATTAGCTGATAACAGTAAGAGAACCAAATTAAATCAAGCGAGAAATGCTTAGCGTACATGACATCTCCGTGAATACTGATTTATCAAGAGAGGATTTATGTCGTTCGTAAGAACAAAAGGACGCGAGGAGTGCTTGGCATAGAAATACTTGGAATATTTGGAATGTTTGATTTGGACTTCATGATAGATTGTTAGCCTCGTAAATAATTCTGAATTTCAGTGTAACTCTGAAGTTCCAATGTTAGGAAAAGTAACTCGCAAAAGTAACAGTAAAACTTCTTGTACTGATAACAGAGTCGAGTTGGTCATACTTCACATGTTACTGGAACGTAGAATGATTGTCAGGAAAAGCTAAGATCAAATCTATTTTTCTTCCTAAAACTTAAATTTCATCGAGAAAATCAAATGGTCGTCAGACATTTTTTTCAGGTACGTAATTTAATGAACTTAAAGAACGTAAAACTCATTTCACCTTCAGTATTATTATTGTGATAACGTAATACAAAATACTCACTCACAATCTTACACGCTCATATCTTTATTCTGTGGATATTTCAGATTTTTTTTTCCAGCTAATGATTTTTATTCTTTGGGTTAGGAGGCTGACAATAAATATCTTCTGCTGATATCATTTATATGAAACGTATCCTTTGTTGGATGTTGAACTAGATTAACTTATACGAGTCACTGTGAACTTCAGTGCCATACCTTGCTATTTACCAATAGCTGCAAAACACAAACTGCTGTCGATATTTTGAATAATGGTATAGAACAACTCGCTGTCAAGGAGGAGACAGTGAAGGGCTCAAGTTAAATAAAGCCAAATGGCAATTACTGTCCAGAGTAAATTAAGTAATGTTTGTAATTTTATTGTTCAGAGCAACAGCAGTTCGCAAAATATGAATGCTACATTCATTCAACTCAATGGTAAATCTTTCACATACAAATATCGGATGAATTTTATCTTCCTTTAAAAAAAAAGTTATCAAATTATGAGATTGTAATTACTGGGGCCGAAATCGATGTGATAATTAGACTTCCTACTTACAGTTCCCGAAGTTGCGAAATATAAAGTTCAAAAATATTTATTAATGATGTTTTGATATAAATTTTCATGTCCTATGTTGTAGCTATCAATCAGTTTATTTATGTATCTGGTCCGCTGGTATAGTGGTTAGTGTCGTGGAATGTCACTCAGATGTCGCGAATTCGCGTCTCGCCCCAGGCGATGAAAAAGCACTGGCTCTGTATTATGATCAGTTACTGCTGCAGTGTGGGGTCAGCGGTGGAAGGCTAAAACCAACTTTCTTAAGAAGCTTGAATTTTAAGTCAATAGGCCCTATGTGCTTGTTCCATTTGAATAGTTTTCATCTATTGAAATAATAATAATAATAATTTTCTATCTATCTATCTATCTATTCGTCAATTAACTTTTTACCGAGTAGCCTAGACATAAAAACTGCGGGAAAAATATTTCAGGCTGAAATTAATATAGAAACCGGATTGAATCACCAGTTAATACAAATTATATATGAAATATATTCCCTATGCCAAACATTTTGATGGACTTTGACCATTCTGTAATGCTTTGAAATTGGGGTAGTATGTCAGAGCATAAAAGTGTTATTTTCCAACGATGGCGTCGTAAAGAATGAGATGTATGAAGTCGTACAAAGCGAGGAAGATTGTGCGCTTCTCTTGTGTCCAAAAGCTTTATTTATTCTTTAGGAAAGAAAGAAAGAGTTGGAAATGGGTTCAGAAATCGGAATTGTCGTGAATGATCGATATCATTTTTACACTTCTTCAAATACATTTTAAAAAGTGCATGTATGATATCCTTTCACGTTTTCTCTGCCATCTCAAAAACATGCACATAGATACATACACACATACAAATCACTACATTATATATATATATATATATATATATATATATATATATATATATATGTATATGTATATGTATATATATGTGTGTGGTGTGTGTGTATTCATAAGGAAACAAGGGAGACGTCTTCTGGTAATTTAGCAAGGATTTACCAGAAGACGTCTCCCGCGATTCCTTATGAATATATATCCCATGACTGCTGTTTTCCTGTGTGTGTCTGTATATATATATATATATATATATATATATATATATATATATATATATATATATGAATAACTTGATCACGAAGTATATAAAACGTATAGATAGAGGTTTTTGCCACGAAGGAAAAAAATGAAAAGCGAGATAGCCTAGTACTTTCGAATTCGAACTAGACCGAAAGTGCTTGGCTATCTCGCTTTTCATTTTTTTTCTTTCGTGGCAAAAACCTTTATATATATATATATATAATATATATATATATATTATATATATTATATATACATATATTATATATATATATGGTCATATTGTTGGACCGAAGTGCCAAGTATCTGGTTACCATTTATCAATTATTACCTCACCAAAGGCCAGACACCTGAACCCTCATAACACGTTTAAACGACTGAATACTCTAAAGGCAACAGTGATCCCTTAACACTTACCAGTATTGCAGAAAATCAGACTAAGTTCATCAAAACAGGTGTTAGGTAATCTTGTAAGTAATTGAATTAATCAAAGGGCATCACTCCATCAACAACTTTAAAAGTCTAAGTATTTCCTTGATTTCAGAAGTCTAAGTACTTCCCTGGTTCTAAGTCACTTCAAGTAAAATTGAAGGAAAGCAAATCAAATACCACTCTATGTTTCTACCTAAAATAAATATAATCATAATCAAATATACTTATACTGGTGTAAGATAAAGAAAACACTTATAAAAATTTTAAATACAAAAATTTATTATTAAATTCAAAATTTATAAGTGAAATTCACAATATCAGGGAAAATTACTGTTACTTGAAAACAAAGTAAAATTTAATTAATTCATGAATCAAATTAAGTAAAATTAAATCAAAATTAATTTATCACAAAATTCAAGAAAATTAATTCAATTGAAATTCAAAAGTGTTAGGCCATAATTGAAAATTTGAAATTAATTCACAAGTGCTAAACAACAATAAATCTTGAAAAGAATTCTAAGTAAATGCAAATCAATTCACAAGTGTTAAATTTAATTAATTGTGCAATGGTTAAGAATATGAAAATAACTAAGTCAATTAAATTGTGAATGCAAATGTAAACATAAAATAAAAAGACACACTTCAATAAGAAAATGAAATAGTGCACAAACAATGGAACAATCACAAACACAAAAATCAGTAATGTGTAAAAGTGTAAATGTTTTCACTCAAAACATCAGTTTTTACCAAACCTTCGTAAACACCTGTTATTAGTTATTAGTTAACCACAGTTCCTAACAATTATTAGTTAACCACAATTCCTATCCGTTATTAGTTGTTACCTAACCGTTATTAGTTGCAACTAATAAAAATATAACATTACCTTTTTGGTATACCAACTTCTTTCTCTGCTGCAGTCTTGTCTTACACAATTTCACAAAAACCAGGCGCCGTTACGAAATAATGTCTGTTCAGATTCCACAAAAGAAACTAAATAACACTAAATAAATTCTAAGAAATATCAAACATGAAATTCTAAAACGTTACGAGTGACCAATTTACGTTACGTTAATATAATCTCGATGTCGAGGGAGAGAGAGAGAGAGAGCGAGAGAGAGGGAGATCTAACTGCCTCAAGGTTCTATGATCGAATGAAATCTCTTCCTTTACGGAAACTGGGCTAGGCAGATGATACAAAACGTTCTTGGCACGAAAGCTTCTCGAATCTTCGAAACTGATGCAATCTCACATACAAAATGTGCAATTCCCACGTGGGACTTGACAAAGACATATACGTACAAGACGAGTCTGTTAAAAAAAAAGACGTACTCTACTCGATCGAGATGGAGGCTGGGCGACAATTAAAATTGGCATGTTTTGATGACAACGCAAGAGTCGAGCTCGCTATCAAACGTGTTGATAGATTAGGGAAGCAAACGGAGATCTCTCTCTTTTTATGTTATATATATATTCTTTTATAACACGTAATGCGAAATCTGAACACACATTTTAAAACATCCTATTCTAAGCTATCTAGGAATCTGAAAAAATGTTACACAATCTACAAGACATTTCAAAGAGGGGAAACATGCATTTTGAAAGTAGCAATATATAATAATATATATATATATATGTATATATATATAATACATATATATATATATATATATATATATATATATATATATATATTATATAATATATGTGTATATATATATATATATACATATATATATATATATATATATATACCTATACAAATATATATATATATATACATACATATACATACATACATACAGACATCATCATACATACTATATCCATTACATACATACATACATACATACAACATACATACATACATACAGTATTACGCAACACGACATGCGCTATCTTCATTTTAGGTGGGGGGGGGGGTGGGGGGGGCGCGTTATGAGGTATAAACTTCACCTGTTAGCGAAAAATCACTTCATTCCTCTAAGTACCAGATATCCAATGTATATGGTGGTGAAACTGCGTAATAATAGACAACACAATACACACGAATGCTTATACATATCAGCCGTTTCACGCGGCTAATATCACCGATGAATGCAATAAAAGTATCCGAGTCAATTGAAATGAATAGGACTATCCATAAACTGTCAGTGGCACGGGGTGTATGAATAGATGACCAAAAAAAGCCAGTATTTTTTTTTAGAAACCTCATCAAACTCACAACTCTTCATATTTAAAAAGAAGACATTTAAGTCAGTTACGGTCTGAAATTCGCAAGATGGGAGAGAGAGAGATTATTTTACCGTAATGTGGAAAAAATGCAAGATTTACTGTAACATCAAAAATGAATTTTGTATATATATATATATATATATATATATATATATATATATATATATATATATATATATATATATATATATATCCTTGATTTTCTTCCTTTAGAAGTTAAGGCAGTAATTCAGATAAATTCTTTTCATTATTATTTTAATAATTGCTATGTTGTAGATATAGTCAGTAGTTATTACAACCTGTTGGTAAAATTAAGGTTTTCCGATAGGAATTATGATTGCTTTGTCACCGGTCAGTAAACTGTGTTCTGTGTTCCTTCTCTCTCTCTCTCTCTCTCTCTCTCTCTCTCTCTCTCTCTCTCTCTCTTCTCTACGTCTTTGATCTTAGGCCTCAGCTGGTGTATCCAATACTATTAATTGTTCACTGTATATTATTGTTAACATTTCCTCGTTCTGCTTACTCTTTGGCTGCTCTCTCTCTCTCTCTCTCTCTCTCTCTCTCTCTCTCTCTCTCGTTGTACTTCGTTGTTTGTAGAAAATTAATAGTTTGATTGTGTACTATTGTCGAGGGGTTTTGTATGGGAAATGCGATAACTTCAGTCAGGCTGTCAATCCCATTCTGTCCTTTATTATTTACGGTGGAGAGTTGGTGTGTCATCCTGTTCCACGATACTACAGATGTCTCAGCGATGTTCAGGTGGTATGACCAACATTCCGTACTTGTGACTCAAGTTTATTCGGTTATCACTCTCAGTAGTCTTGCGTAGACAGATTGTATAAATGCTTTATAACTCGTTCGATGGTGCCTTAAGGGACCTTGCAGTTCTGCAAAAGCTTGCTCTACTATTAAACCAGTGATCGGAAAAACTTTCAGAAATGACTGAAAGGATGATTGACTTGTATATCTGGGCTGCCTTTAAGAATTCAATATTAGTGACAGTCAAACCATATCATAGCCAAGTCTTTTTTTTCTTTTTTCTTTCTTTTTTGGCTTTTCCGTCTCCTCCTTGATGGTTGTTTTCCCTTGGCATCCTTCTCTGAGAAGCCTTTCTCCTCATTTTGTTCTGATAACGAAGCTGTGACCCAGATTACGTGGTTAGAGGTTCTTAACACAACGAGATTTCCTCAAATATCTTTAATAACTATCTTACGACTAAATGCTCTTCCTCAGAGTGATTTAAAATGGTGAGCAATAACGAAACCTACAATTTCGATTTTCTCATGAATGCAAAGTGATTAGAGAGAGAGAGAGAGAGAGAAGAGAGAGAGAGAGAGAGAGAGGATGGGGTTGGTGATTACAAAATAAGTCGAACAATACGCAATGCATGAGTAAATAACAACTGGACTGCAGATTCCTGGAGAGCAATTGCCCGACGATACCACGTCTTTAAACAACTAGTTGTTAGACTGCGCAACAATTTTCTCACACCACTGGGCAAACCAAAGCTTGGTGTGAATCGTGCAAGTGTAAGTGGCTGGCATCATAGGATTGCTTGTTTTACATCCCATGTCATCGTAAATTGTTATTTATATATTTTTTCATCTTTTATGTCCATCTAGCAAACGGGCTTTACTCCGGAAAATTTCAAAAGCATTAATATAATGCTGGCATACTATATATATATATATATATATATATATATATATATATATAGAATATATATATATATATATATATATTATAATATACACACACATTTGTATGTAAAGTTGCGTCATAATGGAAGCTTCTGGATAGAATTGTGGCCCAAAACGAAAGATTTCATTCGGGCTTAGATACTCAAAGCGATCACATCTCTCTCTCTCTCTCCTCTCTCTCTCTCTCTCTCTCTCACCTCTTCCTCGTCTCTCTCTCTTCTCTCTCTCTCCTTCTCGTCTCCTCTCTCTCCATCGCATAGCACTTTTGATTTTAAAGTAACGTAACAATTTCGTACTTATTGAATGGTCACTCGTAACTTGTCAATTTCAGATTTGATACATCTTAGAGTTTATTTAGTGCTATTTAGTGTTTTTGTGGAATCTGAACAAACATTGTTGTGTAACGGCTCCTGGTTTTGTGAATGTGTGAAATAAGCCTGCAGCAAAGAAAGAAAGAAGTAGGTATACCAAGGTAAAGTGTGTTATATTTTTATTAGTTGCACCTAATAACCAATGGTAAAAACTAATGGTAAAAACTAATAACTGATGGTTACGAAGGATTGGTAAAAACTTATTGAATTAATTTTCTTGAATTTTGTGATAAATTAATTTTGATTTAATTTTACTTAATTTGATTCAAGAATTAAATAAACTTTACTTTGTTTTCAAGTAACAGTAATTTTCCCTGATACTGTGAATTTCACTTATAAATTTTGAGTTTAATAATAAATTTTTTTATTTAAAATTTTTTAAGTGTTTTCATTTCTAACCAGTATATTTGCATTTGATTATATGTGTGTTAGGTAGAAACATAGAGTGGTAATTGATCTGTTTTCCTTCAATTTACTTGAAGTGACTTAGAACCAGGGAAGTACTTAGACTTCTGAAATCAGGGAAATACTTAGACTTTTAAAGTTGTTGATGGAGTGATGCCCTTTGATTAATTTAATTACTTACAAGATTACCTCTCACCTGTTTTGATGAACTTAGTCTGATTTTCTGCAATACTGGTAAGCTGTTAAGGGATCACTGTTGCCTTTAGAGTATTCAGTCGTTTAGTACCTGTGATGAGGGTTCAGGTGTCTGGCTTTTGTGAGGTAACAATTAATGAATGGTAAGTGTAGTAACCAGATCTTTGGCTACTTTCCCCCCAAATATTAATGGTGCCCAGAGACCAGGGAAAACAGATTTCATTATCACTCTAAGTTGATAACTTAGAGGAAAATGGCTCAGTTCAAGGTTCAAGAATTTTTAGCAGCCCGTTCCATCCAAGTTTTATCTGAAACCACTCTGACTAAGGCACAGTGGAGCGCTTTAGCAGTGGCATGTGGTGGTTATGTGTCTACTAGTATGGTAAAGGCACAAATAAGATGTATTGCTATGGAATCATTGATAGACTCTGGTAGAATAACTGATGAAGATGAGTTGGAATTGGCTCAAGAGTTGTTGAATGTAGCACGTGCTGATCTTATGAATAAGCAAGCAGAAAAGAAAGAGAAAAGTGATGCAGAGTTAGAGCTTAGACACATTGAAGCAGAAGAGAATTTGATTAAGCTGAAAATGCATGCTGAAAGAGAAAGAATAGACAGGGAAAAACAAGAAAGAAGAGAAAGAGAAGAAGAAAAAGCAGCAGAAGAGGAAAGAGAAAGGATAAAAGAGGAAAGAGAAATCGCAAGACATGAAAGGGAGATGGAATTGATAAGAGCTAGATCCACATTACCTGTAACACCGTCTAACCCTAACCAAGGTAATCAAGACCCTGTATTTGATGTGGTAAGAGTACAGAAGTTAATCCCTAAGTTTACTGAAGAAGCTCCAGATGAGTTTTTTGATCACTTTGAGAAAGTGGCTCCAGGTATGAGATGGCCAGAAGATAAATGGTCAGTTTTGCTTCAAAGTGCCTTGATTGGTAAAGGGAGAAGTGCTTATCTAACCTTAACAGCTGATCAGTGGACTACAAGGTACTTAAACACAGTGTGCTACAAGTTTACCAGATGGCCCCATAGTACTACAATGAAAGATTCAGAAATTTAAGAAAAGATGAGAAGGAGACATTCTTAGATTAAGCATACGAAGTGAGGTGTTTCAAACGTTGGTTAGAAGCTGCTAAAGTTAAAACTTTTGATGAGTTAGAAGAGTTGCTTGTTCTTGAACAGTATCTTAAAGAAATTCCTGAACATATAAGAGCCTATTTGAGAGAGAGAGAGAGAGATGAAGAAACTTGACAAAGCTGCTACACTAGGTGAAGATTACAATATAATTAGTAGTAAACGTAATTACAATGTCAAGTACCAGAGTCAACAATGGTCAGGTTTTAAGTCTTATCCAAATAACAGGAACAAATTTAATGGGAAACCTACAAGTGATACTACCAAGAGTACACAAAGTAATACAACTCAGCAAGCTAATGTGAAATCCTCATCCAGTTTTTCAAGACAGTTACAGAAACCTAATGTTGTCTGTTCAAAGTGTGGAAGAGTAGGACACTACAGTCAAGAGTGTTACCGGAATCAACAGCAGTCAAAAGCCAGTTGGTCAAGTAGTGAAAGGTGACCAGGTGAAACAAGCTGTGGAAATATTACCTCAAGCAGTGAGTGGCTTAGCAGTGTGGAGGCTTTTAAGCCATATATCTATGAGGGTATGCTGTCAACTCAAGAAGGAAGTATGCAGGTACCAGTCAAGATATTACATGATACAGGGAGTAACCATAGTGTGGTAGTATGTGGTTCTCACCCTCAGTTGGAGAAGAGTCTCACAGGAGATTCAGTTATTTTGAAGGGTATAGGAGGAGAAGAAGTAACTCCTATATGCCGCTTACACCTGTCATGTGAATTGTTGACAGGGAATGTTGATTTTGCTGTAAAGGACTCACTGCCTGTGGAAGGTGTACATGTCCTGTTGGGGAATGAAGTTGGTGGTGTGCCATTTATTCCTTGTCCTGTAGTGACAGACAAACCATTGAGGATTAGTCCTACAGTAGAGAATAACCCCCACCATTTTCCTAGTTGTGTAACTACCAGAAGTATGAAGAGGACTACGACTGCAAGTGAAGAAACTGAGGATTTACACACCCAAGAAGGATCAAGGGAAGGATCTTTGTGCTTAGAAGAATTGTTCCAGGGAAGTGAAGTTTCCCATAGTGCTGACCAAGAAGAGATTTCCCATAAAGAAGACAACGACGACGAAGAAGAAGAACCTGTTGTTCCTGAAGAGACTCCGAGTAGTCAAAATGTTACTGAAGACAGTAGTGAAACTACATTAGCTGAGTTAGCAGATATTGAGAATTCAACCCTTGAAGTTGGTCAAGTGACAAGAGAGAAGCTAATGGACTTGCAGAAGGATGCATCGTTAACAGATTTGCTCCTCAGAGTTGTTGATCGAGAAGAGATGCAACAAACTCCTACCTGTTACTATCTGAAGGAAGGTTTGCTGATGAGGAAGTATAGACCTACAGATATACCAGGAGATGCTGTATGGGGCGAATATCATCAAATTTTGATTCCATATCCATTGAGAAAGCAAGTGGTTGCAGTAGCTCATGAGTCTGGACATATGGGAATCAGGAAGACTGTGAAGAAGATCATGAAATATTTTTTCTGGCCTGGACTTCACAAAGATGTTAGCAGATTCTGTCGTGAGTGTCATACCTGCCAGATAGCTGGAAAACCGAATGAAACCATCAAGAAAGCCCCCCTACATCCTATAGAAGTTAGAGGAGAGCCCTTTAGCAAAGTGATTATAGACATGGTTGGACCACTGCTGAAGACAAAGAAAGGAAATGAGTATTTGTTAACATTAATGTGTCCTGTGACAAGATATCCAGAGGCAGTCCCTGTTAGAAACATATCTGCCAAGATAGTTGCTGAAAAACTTGTGGAGTTTTTCTCAAAGTTTGGTATACCAGAAATAGTACAAAGTGACAGAGGAACGAACTTTACTTCAAAGTTATTCCAGGATGTGATGAATTTGTTAGGAGTAAAACAACAGTTATCCACTGCCTATCATCCAGAGACTCAAGGTGCCTTAGAAAGGTTCCACCAGACATAAAAAGTATGCTGACAAAGTGTTGTTCTGAGTTAGGAAGAGAATGGGATGTAGGTTTACCATTAATGTTGTTTGAAGTTAGGAGCGCTTATTAAGAAAGTATGGGATGTTCACCTAATGAAATGATTTTTGGAAGAGAAGTTAGAGGACCGTTGAAGATTCTTGCAGAAAATTGGGAAGGAAATCAAGAGGAAAGCCAAGGAGAGCATGTTAAGAACTTAAGGAAAAGGTTGTGAAGAGATTAAAAAATTCTCTTTAGAAAACTTGAAAGTGAGTCAAGAGAAAATGAAAAGGAGACTTGATGCTAAGACTAAGCTAAGAAGTTTTAGTGTTGGTCAACAAGTGTCAGTGTTCTTACCTGTCAAGAGATTTCCTCTCACTAATAAATTTGAAGGGCTTTAGAAGATAATTTAAGAAGTTAAGTGATAGAACTTATGTGATTGATACACCAGAAAGAAGAAGACGACAAAGGAAGATACATGTGAACCTCTTGAAACCTTATTTCTCAGAAACTAAAACTGAAACTGTGTCAATAACACAAACAACTTTATCTACAGAAGACGATGATGGCTACGAATTGGGAGCTGAAAGCAAAAATGAGTAATTCTTCAATTTTGGGAAATTTAAAGGATAAACTGAAACATCTGAGTGTTGAACAAGGTGAAGACCTATGTGAAGTAATTAGAAGTTTCCCAGAAATTTTTACAGATGTGCCTAGGCGTACTGATCTGACCAAGCATGAGATCAAGATTCAAGAAGATGGAAAATCTTTCAAGCAAAGAGCCTATTGCTTATCACCGTATCATCGAGATGTTTTGAAGAAGGAAGTTGAGTATTTGCTGCAACATGGATTAGCCGAGCCCAGTTATGATTCATTTAGGATGTGTACTGATTATAGGAAACTGAATTCTATCAGTGTGGCTGACAATTATCTTTTGCCTCTTATAGATCAGTTACTTGATAATATTGGGCAAGCCAAGTTTGTTTCCAAGATAGACTTGTTGAAAGGATATTATCAAATTCCCTTAGATGAGAATGCCAAGTTGCTGTCAGCTTTTATTACTCCTTTTGGACTGTATCAGTATATTATTCTGCCGTTTGGTCTGATGAATGGACCTGCAACATTTCACCGAGTAATGGATCAACTGCTAGGATCAATAGAAGTAGTAGGTGTATACCTAGATGACATCGTGATTTACTCTACAACGTGGGAAGAACATCTGAAGATTCTGAGGAAAATTTTCAAGAAACTCAAGAAGCAGGACTAACAGTTAACCTAGAGAAGAGTGAGTTTGGAAAGGCAACTGTGCAGTATCTTGGGTTTGAAGTTGGGAAAGGCCTTCTTGCTCCAGTAAATACTAATGTAGAAGGTATCTGTAAGGCTACTCCACTTACTACCAGGAAACAGCTACAGAGATTTTTAGGCATGGCTGGATTCTATCGTCGTTTCTGCCCAAATTTCTCAGCCGTAGTAGCTCAATTGACAGACTTGACTAGTCCCAAAGCTAAGTTTGTTTGGACTCCAGAGTGTCAAGAATCCTTTGAGAAGGTAAAAGCCATTTTAACTTCAAGACCAGTACTTCAAGCTCCAGACTTTAACAAGAAATTTGTGATACAAGTTGATGCGTCGGACTGTGGCATTGGAGCTGTTCTACTTCAAGAAGATGAAAATAATATTTACCATCCTGTGCCTCATGTCTTCAAAATTGAAAAAACATCAGAAAGTATACTCGACAATCGAGAAGGAAACTTTAGCCTTAATCACCGCATTAAAAAAGTTTTAAGTGTATGTGAATAGACCTAGGAATGAAGAAATTTTAGTGTTGTCTGATCATAATCCACTATCATTTATTCAGAGAATGAAAAACCATAATCAAAGACTGACCAGGTGGTCTTTGTGCCTGCAACATTATAACTTGAGAGTGCAGCACATTAGTGGCAAAAACAATGTAGTTGCTGAATCGTTGGATTCAACACCTTGATAAAAAATCTTCTGGGGGAGGTATATCATATATTACTACTTTCAAAATGCATATATCCCCTCTTTGACTGTATAAAATATTGTGTATAAGATTTTGGCAACATTTTTTTCAGATTCCTAGAAAGCTTAGAGATAGGATGTTTTAAATGTGTGTTCAGATTTCACATAACATATTTTAAAAAGAATATATAATGTAGAATATAGAAAGAGAGAGATTATTTTTGTCCGTAAAAAGCTAGAATTGTTTCAGTAACTTTTCATCTCCTCGAGGTCAAGGGAGCTCGAGTCTTCGTGTTGTTATCAAAACATGGCAATTTAATTATCGCTCAACCTCCGTTTCGATCGATTCGTGTTTGTTGAACAGACTGGTCTCGTACGCATATGTCTTTGCCGAATGCCACGTGCAGATTACACATTTTGTATGTAAAGTTGCGTCATAATGGAAGCTTCTGGATAAAATTGTCCCCCAAAATGTTTTGTGTCATCTCACTGCCCAGCTCTGTGTGAAATGAAAGATTTCATTCGGGCTTAGATACTCAAAGCGATCACATTCTCTCTCTCTCTCTCTCTCTCTCTCTCTCTCTCTCTCTCTCTCTCTCTCTCTCCTCTCTCTCTCTCTCATCTCCTCCTCTCTCTCTCTCCATCGCATAGCACTTTTGATTTTAAAGTAACGTAACAATTTCGTTCTTATTGAATGGTCACTCGTAACTTGTAAATTTCAGATTTGATATTTCTTAGAGTTTATTTAGTTTTATTTAGTGTTTTTGTGGAATCTGAACAAACATTGTTGTGTAATGCCACCTGGTTTTGTGAATGTGTGAAACAAGCCTGCAGCTAAGAAAGAAAGAAGTTAGTATACCAAGGTAAAGTGTGTTATATTTTTTAATAACCAATGGGAACAGTGGTTAACTAATAACTAATAGGCACAGTGTTTAGGCAAAAACTAATAACTGATGGTTACGAAGGTTTGGTAAAAACTTATAACTGATAACTAACAGTTACAGTGGTTTGAGTGAAACTATTTACATTTTTACACATTGCAAATTTTTGTGTTTTGTGTTTGTTTAATTTGAAGTGATTTTTATGTTTTGTGCATTTATCCATTTTCTTATTGAAGTGTGTGTTTTTATTTTATATTCTGTGTGATTATTACTTTTTGCAATTTTGGTATTTTCCACATTTTTCTGTATTTTCATTTGCATTCACAATTTAATTACCTTAGTTATTTTCATTGCTTAATCATTGCACATTTAATTAAATTTAACACTTGTGCATTAATTTGCATTTACTTAGAATTCTTTTCAAGTTTTATTGTTGTTTAGCACTTGTGAATTAATTTCCAAATTTCAATTATTGCCTAACACTTTTGGATTTTGATTGAATTAATTTTCTTGAATTTTGTGATAAATTAATTTTGATTGAATTAATTTTCTTGAATTTTGTGATAAATTAATTTTGATTGAATTAACTTTCTTGAATTTTGTGATAAATTAATTTTGATTTAATGTTACTTAATTTGATTCAAAAATTAATTAAACTTTACTTTGTTTTCAAGCAACAGTAATTTTCCCTGATATTGTGAATTTCACTTATAAATTTTGAGTTTAATAATAAATTTTTGTATATGAAATATTTATAAGTGTTTTCATTTCTAACCAGTATATTTGCATTTGATTATATTTATGTTGGTAGAAACAGAGTGGTTATTGATCTGTTTTCCTTCAATTTACTTGAAGTGACCTAGACCCAGGGAAGTACTTAGACTTCTGAAATCAGGGAAATACTTAGACTTTTAAAGTTGTTGATGGAGTGATGCCCTTTGATTAATTTAATTACTTACAAGATTACCTCACACCTGTTTTGATGAACTTAGTCTGATTTTCTGCAATACTGGCAAGTTGTTAAGAGATTACTGTTGCCTTTAGAGTATTCAGTCGTTTAGTAACTGTGATGAGGGTTCAGGTGTCTGAGGTAACAATTAATGAATGATAAGTGTAGTAACCAGATACTTGGCACTTCGTCACAATATATATATATATATAATATATATATATATATATATATATATATATATGTATGTATGTATGTATGTAGTATGTATTCATAACCATAATCATATTCAGAGGTACATCATTCTTTTAACAATGGGTGACTGAAGAGTATCATAATATGTTTTAGAACGGTTTCAGAATGGTTATTTGTAATGCATAAACAATTAAACGCGGAATCAGTAGACATATTAACCCATTCTTATCGCTGTTATACAAACTGTTCAAGTTCTTCTTCATTTGATATTGCCTACCTGGCAAAATATCCGATAATATCAGATATTCCCTTATAAAAGTATACTAGCGTAATATTGGAAGAAAATGAGCTTTCATCTCCTGCTATGTGAAAACGAGGCAAGGTAACTTGGACAGAGGTAGATATCATCATGAGGATAACGAGGCTAATGACTGCACTTAGCTCGAATGTTACTGTACTACATGTGGAAGCTCTTATTCCGTTACCTTATATACCTGGCGATACTGATCTCTCTCTCTCTCTTCTCTTCTCCTCCTCTTCTTTCTCCTCTCTCTCTCTCTAGTCAAATCTACTGCTGTCTCTCTGTCCTCTCAGTCCCTCATGTCATCATCTCACCTCCTCTCTCCTCTTCCTCTGCAAAACTTCTCCTCTCGTCTGCAAAGCTTCTCTGCTCTTCTCTCTTTCTCTGTCTGCCAAAGCTTACTCTCTCTCTCCTCTTTCTCTCATCTGTCAGCAAAGCTAACCTTTCTCTCCTCTTTCTCTCTCTGTCTCTCTCTCTCTCTCTGTTAGCAAGCTACTCTCTTTTCACATTTCCCCCCCCCTCTCTCTCTCTCTCTCTTCTCTCTATCTCTGTCTGCAAAGCTTCTCTCTCTCTTTCTCTGTCTCTGTCAGCAAAGCTACTCTCTCCCTCTCTCTGTCTCTGTCAGCAAAGCTACTGTCTCACTCTCTCTCTGCAAAGCTTCTCTCTCTCTTTCTCTTTCTCTGTCAGCAAAGCTACACTCTCCCTCTCTCTCTCTCTCTCTCTCTCTCTGTCAGCAATGCTACTCTCTCTCTCTCTCTCTCTCTTCTCCTCTCTCTCTCTCTCTCTCTCTCTCTCTCTCTCTCTCTCTCTCTCTCCTATGATTTCTCTCTCGTGCAAGCTTACGCCCGGTGATAATCTGACGAAATCGTATACAAGAGAGTCTCTCGTTAACGTTTATAATCTACTTTTGTAGTCCCATTGACATTAAATGTTCTTTTGTTTATGAAGCGAGGTCTCGCAAGCGAAGAGGGAGAAACGATGTGAAGGGTGTTGTCCCTAACGCCTTTTCAACACGCTTTTGAATGACATGCTGAGGCTCTAAAGCTTGAAGATGTTTTCTGAATAGGTCTGGTTTGGTTGTTATAAATGGGAGAGAGAGAGTGTATTGCGCTGCAACCTGCTCTTCATTTCTCTGAGTTTTTAACAGACAGACAGACAGACAGACAGACAGACAGAGGGAAGGGAAGGGAAGGGAAGGGAGGAGTATCTATAAAATAAGAGACAGACAGACAGACAGACAGACAGACAGACAGACAGACAGACAGAGGGAAGGAAGGGAAGGAAGGGAAGGGAATGGAGGAGTATCTATAAAATAAGAAACAGACAGACAGACCAGTCAGACAGACAGACAGACAGACAGACAGACAGAGGGAAGGGAAGGGAAGGGAAGGGAGGAGTATCTATAAAATAAGAAACAAATATGATGGCATTTTCATTTAGACAGGGATGAAAACCGAATGCATAGTAATAGAAGCAAATAAACAAATGTCATGCATAAATCTTTCAGTTCAAGAACGAATAGGCAGCTAGCGAAGTTCTACGTATTATTATTATTATTAATACGAGCAGAGTCATGAGCACATTTTAAAGGAATATGGCATTGTATTCAAGTCATTGTCGATTGAGGAAAAAGAGACCATCTCCTTTTCCTCTTTCATTCAAGCAGCAGTTCTGGCCACAATATTTATCTTCGTATTTAGTGAGAGAAATTTTACGTGTTACTGTGACTTATGGTAGCTGGATCAAGGTGGAGAGACCATAACTGGGACACTGGTATCAACATATTTCACATTAAACCGCTGATTGATAGTTTAATCTTCGCAAGGGAGAAAAGAATTCACTTCATAGTAAACAATCTGAGATTAGGAGCCCTGCAGGAGAGGCAATATTTTTGGCATTGTTACAAATCAAGGACCTTGCATATTTCAATTTTGCTTTTTCCAGCGTCCCGAGTCACAACCTGCTAGAAATTTGCCCACTGTTGCGAATAGTTAACATCTGTACATGTATATACTTGAAGAATATTTATTCAGACATTACAATATATTACTTAGCTTTAATAACAGTAAATATTGGGCATACACAAAGTCTGAGTGCATGAAGCGAACTGAGCTCAGTTCTGGACAACTACAAAAGATTTTATTCACTAAAATCATTCTTTCTGCCTCTATACACCATTCTGTAATCTCGTAGCGTCGCTTGTGAGTTGTCCGTAAAATATAGGATCTTTGGAACCATAACCTTCCTAAAAGCATTACTTGATGTTGAGTGGAAATTCTACTTGTAAATCTAAAAAAAAAAAAAAAAAAAAAAACCTATCAGTCATTATTTAACGATGAAACAGTTATAATCTTGAATGGGAACAATCTTTAGAACAGATTATGCTCTCGAGGTCGCTTAAGATAAATTTAGAAATAATTGTCATAAGTTACGACGTTTTGTATAAAGAACATTTATATTCCTTATTGAGAATATTTAATAAATAAATCTACCTACACTCATGAATATTGTTGGCAGGTCCATGGTGCTTATTCTGAATTACATTCTACATAATCATGTATACATCAGTAATTATCCAGTCTTACAGATCCCGAGCAGGAGAGAAGTTATTCGTTATTAATAAGCATTTTCATACCTTAAGAAGTCAGAGCACATTTTAAGCTCAGAACGCTTAACGCTAAGCGCACGGATTCGGTAACATAATCCTCACCTCTAATATATATTGGTGTATGAGATTTGCACTTGGGTTTCGGTACGTTAAAAAAAAAAATAAAGTCTTGTTTCGAAGTTTTGCATTGTCAAATTATGCTGTTTCATGAATCATACTGTGATAGATTATATCTTTAAATGAAACTTTGGTTTTAGTTTTTTTAATTTATTTATTTATTTATTTATTTATTTATTTATTTATCTTTTTTTTTTTAAGAAAACTTTGCCCGTCTGCACTTTTTTGTGTTTCCACTCTCTCTCTCTCTCTCTCTCTCTCTCTCTCTCTCTCTCTCTCTCTCTCTCTCTCTCTCTCTCTCTCTCTCTCTCTCTGTCCGCCCTCACATCGGTGGAAATGGTGAAGACATTATTAGAAAAACGATTAAACTCATGTTAATTAAAAGTCATGTAGCCTTTACAAAACATCATAGAATTTGAAAACGGTGTGCTTTACGACAGGGTTTGCCCAAGTTGCCGGAGTTATTGGTTGGATCGAAGAGAAAACAACTCTAAACTTGACGTTCCAAACTTGGCTTTGGTGTTTAAAAGGTTTTCAAACTGTCCTTTTGGTTTTAGCAGAGGCACGTCAGGACATTGAAACTATTTTCCGCAAATTTTTATTTTATTTTTCTTTTTATTTATCTATTTATTTATTTATTTATTTATTTATTTTCACTTTTTTCAGCTTTACATGATTATAATAATATTAAACTTTGTTTATCGTATTACTTCATCACCAATCTTGATTTACTGAAAGGGAGAGCTACAAAAGAATGCTTCCAGTTGTGTCGCAAACTAAAATAACTTTAGTATCAACTTTTTACATCCATAAGAATTATTTGGCAAATGAATCTCCACTTTTCCATAACAAATAATATCCTAATATCTGTAGGAGTAAAATGTAGGTATTCTTATAACGTGCAGCTTTCATAACTGCTAACTTCTTGCTTTCTTTATTGATAAGGATTTTCACTTACATTTACTGCCTTCTGTTCCATCGTCAGTACTGCTTTAGCGTGAACGGAAACTGGCATCACAAAATGGCGCTTTGAAAAGATAGTGAGCCATTTTGTCACAATAAGTGTTCTTCTTCTTCAATAATCAAAACTTTATTAAATACCTGATGAAACACTTGTGATAGTTTCAAGCAATAGATTTGGTTATCTGTAGGCGACTGCTACTTACAAATACTGCGTTAACATTCGCATTCCTAACCGAAAATAATTTTATTTTTCCTCATCCACATTTTAGGTCGGTGTCTATGCTGTGTTTACTCGATTAGCTTCTCCAGATACTCCTCACAATCATAGTAAACAAGGCAGCCTCTATAATGAATTCAGGAGATAATGGAGCTGATATGGAAAGGAAGGACAAAATCCTTCTTTTTATATATATATTAAAGGTTGAAAAGAACGGAAAATGCGTCTGAGACGGAGGGATGGAGGTATAAGAGCCTCATTTACTGATAAAAGGACGAAAAGAACGGAAAATAGGCTTGAGAAGGGTGGGATGGAGCGATAAAAGCCTCTTTTATTAATAAGAGGAGGGAAAAATGTTGACGCTTATGAGGACCCGGCGCGGGAAGCATTAACATTTTGCTGAAAAAAGGAAAAGGGTTTAAAAGTAAACATCCATAAAGTTGGTTAGCCGAAAGTTGCAAGATTTATTTTGGTGTGAAAGATTAAAATAGAATTCGGGAGTTTTCCATCCTGGATAAACCAGAGACGTATCATCTTACGTAATCTGGATATTGCATAACTACGAGACAGAAAATGCCCTTATCAAGGACAGGACATGAAAAACCAGAATCTCGTAGAGGAGTATAACCGCTAGTGAAAGAGGGAGGAGATATGTTGAATATCCAATTAAGAATTTCCGGCGATATGTTTAGGAAGAAATGACGCTCTTAAGAGATTATTAGAGAGGGAATCTCTTTTATCAACTCTGATTTGGAAGAAAAAATTCCATTTGTTTCTCAAGTTAACAGTGATATAAAGCGTACCTTTCGAAGATGCAGAGAAAAACGTCTATGGCGGAGAAAATTAATTCCCTTATTCCTTTTAGAGTAAGACGAATATGAGGGGAAAATCAAGAATAGGAAAGTAAAGTGCAATATGGTGTACCTTGATGATTCATTCAAAGAAAGGAATTTTTCTGTTTGCTTATCTGTTAAAAAGGAATATAAAAAAATAAGATGGATTAACACTAATATACGTTATCACACTATTTTATAGATAACCTTGAATAATAAAAAAAATAAGGAAAAAATTAAATGAATGACACCCCCATAAAAGAAAAAGTTCTAACAACTTTTTTAAGGCGAATTCATGGTCGAAGTTTAACTATAGTTTGAGTTTTATGAAGGGCTGTTTAAAGGGGTCGTCGCCATGAAAATCTTTCACCGAGCAATCAGTCGCAACATGTATGTGCCTGCCGCTGGCCGGTGGTGCCTGATTGAGCCGGTCAGTGATGCAGTAGCATTGGCTGGGAAAGATGTACGTCCAGGTCATTTAGAAATGAAGAGAAGCAGTCGGTCTGAGTATCGGACCCCAATAAAGTTAAAATACTTGCAGGATAAATGTGTTAATGTCTTCAGTTTTTAGTTATCTGTAAAGGAAAACTATTGAGATGGCTTTGCCTGTTAGTCCACACATTTACTGTCCACCTTCAGGTCTTAGAAACTACATATCAAAACGCAGCCCTCTAGCTACAGTAGTTTTTATTTGATTTAAGGTTAAAGTTAGCGATAGGTGCCAACAACATAGGCCACCACCGGGTCCTGGCTGAAAATTTTATTTACCGTGGCTCATACAGCATTATATGCAGTACAGAAAATCCGATTGTGCCGAAGAAACTTCTGCTCACTTTTTATGTTTAACATTAGGAAATCAAAGTTCGAATATACTATGTTAGCATGACTCGAACTCATGCTTATTGCAAGTGAAGAATTGAAAGCTGGAGTAACAGAAAAAGAATATTTAAGAATAAGGCAAAGGTGTCGGTAAAAGAAAAAGAAGATTAGACATAATACAAGGTTCCTTTTTCCTGCTAACTTTGGAATCCGAGGTCTGAATGAGATTCCATAATTTAATCGAATTTGAATGTGCGTAAGAAGCAGGCGCTACTCAAATTTCGCCTTTCTCTCTCATCCCAGAATTTCATTCTCCTTGATGGAAAGGAAATTCGGATTCTTTCTTCAATTAACATTTTCATGGTTCAGTCGGTTTAAAATTTGTATCGGATATTTCGCATGCGCTAAATTTCTGCATCATCTCCCACAGGAATTTATGATAGATTTATATATCATCTTTTCTTTTTCTCATCCTTGTTACTAAAGCTTTATTTTGACCGTATCTATAGTTTGTTGGAAAATTGCCCACAATATAGGTTCAGTGCATGTTTCAGGTTCAGAGTCATTACTAACCCATTTTCTTTATACCATTTTACGGGTAAACTTGAGTTGCCTGGCTACATGTATACATACATACATACATACATACATACATATATATATATATATATATATATATATATATATATATCTATATATATGTGTGTGTGTGTGTGTGTGTGTGTGTGTATATATATATATATATATATATATATATATATATATATATATATAAGTATGTATATATGACAGTGTGTATATATATACACACATTACACGAAAAACAGTGTGTATGTGAGAGAGAGAGAGAGAGAGAGAGGAGGAGGAGGAGGAGGTTAAAACTGAGTTCACTAATATCGCATTACTGCAACCTGAGGATAACGAGCACGAATGATAAGTGCAAATGGATTCAAACCTATCTCTTTCGCTTTACTAATGAGCACCATATTCTTTGGAAGCTTGAATTTCAAGTCAATGGCCCCTGTGGCGTTGTTTCATATGAATAGGTTTAATTTTTTAAATAATAATAATAATAAGTATGTGTAAGAACGATACACACACACACACACACACACACACACTCACAAAGAGAGAGAGAGAGAGAGATAGAGAGACTACTCGATTATGAGGGTGAAGCAGCTTTAATCTTTTTTGCTCTCGGAATGTATGATTTGGATATACATACATACATATATATACATACATACATACATACATACATATATATATATAATATATATATATATATATATATATATATATATATATATATATATATATATAGACACTTTACTATATATACTGTATAGTTTTTGTACACATTCATTATGCATCATATATATTATAATATTTATATATATATATATATAATATATATATATATATTATATTAATATATATATATATATTATATATATAGATAGAGACGAGAGAGAGACGAGAGAGAGAGGAGAGAGATGCTGCAAAGCAGTTTAATTAGCTTCACAACTTCGTACGTCACTCCGGATCAAAGGAATCTATTTTCATCACGAATAAAAATATCTGAATCATCTTGCACCCTTTTTCCACCGGGAAAAAATTACTTTTCGGATTTTGATGTATTTATGTCATATACAGAAAGGACTTCAGTTACTTGGTCGATACGTAATAAGGAGTCTTAAGTAATCCTCCGGATTATTAGTCCAAAAGCTGAAAAGGGAAACTCTCTCTCTCTCTCTCTCTCTCTCTCTCTCTCTCTCTCTCTCTCTCTCTCTCTCTCTCTCTCTCGCAGGTAGTAGGCATTCCTTTCATCTTGATGTTTACTGGTTTTATGATTAGATGATAAAATCCAATCCTTTTTTAAACAGTCAATATGAATAAATTGTAATGAGAAAAGTATACGAGTTTTCTGAATCGGTTTACAGACCTATTTTCAAGGAATCTTCTAAAACGTCATGTATTTGCTTCCAGCGATATAAATTTGTTTCAGTACTCACTCTAGAAAATTCAGGAAATGGGCCACGAAAATGGCCACTTTACCTCTTATATTTTATGAATATTTTCCCAACGACTAAGTGATATAACGGCCTGACTCAACTTCTGTAACGTTGTTGTAGTAAATGAAAAGTTGATCATTTCAGTTATTTCAAAGGCTGAACATTCCAGGGAGACTCAAAATTGGTTACATAAGTAGTTAATATTCTTATACAACAGTAAACATAACACTAGCACTCAGAGAATGTTGTCTTCAGCCACTGGGAGACCGTGTATCTTGTCTGTTGATAAAATTCTGGAACGAGGGAACTCGTTGAGTAATGCAAATGGAATTTTGATTAGAAACAATATTAAAGAAATCTTCTTCGCTTCTAATAGGAAAACTGTTTTTCACTCGTGCTTTCATTCTTTTAAGTACTGCAAGAATTATGTATATATAAATCTATATGTATATATATATGTATTATATATATATATATATATTATATACCTATATATAATATATGATTTATATATATATATATATATATATATATATATATATTATATATATATATCTATATATATTATAACACCTACATATAGTTTAATGATTCGGCATTTTCTCTAGTGTAGTCCAAACAGTCTGGGGAGTTTTTAACGTTAATCAGTTAAACATGATGCATCATTCTTTATTAACCGGGTAACTCGTACTGGACTGAAATAGTTTGCGAGGCAAAATTTTTGCTGTGAATTGTTAGAGCCAAGAAGTGGCGATACTCTTCTCTATTTGTGTTGTTTTTACGTATTTAAGTGCTTGCTGGGGCCTTGAAGAACCAATAAAATATCGTTATTTCTATTGGAAAAAAAAAGTGTTCCAGCATCACTTTGATTCATATTGTTATTGTTTTCATTGTTTTAGGATAAGTGTTTTTGTTGCAACTTTTATCTGCAGGATTCCAAAAGTTTGATTAAATTACGCATATTGTTAAGAAATGTTTGATGATAGAATTGACGTCAAATGTTTCCTAGTCATTCCAAATGGAATTTATATGACAAGTTGTAAACAGGATTCTTTCGTCTTAAAATTATACACACAAGAGTATTGCCCTTGAACATAGAGCATGCAGTTAAAAAAGAAAAAAAAACTATTAGAAATTCTCGTGTCTTTCTCGGAAACAGAAAACATTTACTCCCTTCTTCATTTTCTCCTGGAGACCTTGTAAAGGTCTAACACGTTTTCAGGGTACCTGTATTTCACTGTCCCTCGCGGAAAGCCTCGAAAATGAGGAGAAAAAAAATCAATCTCCCTGCGTTCCTGGAACTTTCAAATTCATTTCGCGTGTTTTCCGAAAACAGTGCCGTAAAATTGCTGTGATTTGTTTGCAGTTGTAATTATTGCCACAACTTTGAGAATTGTATAAATTTTCAAGTCTCAGCCGTATCACGTGCTGTATTGTAATTTACAAAAGCGCATTTCATGTTTTATTTTGCACCAGTGCGTCCAGTTTAACAGGATAGCAAATTTCTGTTTCTTTTCCTTCTCAGTGAGCGATTGCCTAGTTGAAGTCGCAAGGCGTCACCACCCCTAGTTATAAAATGATTTCTTGTGAGTTTTATATGTGGGGCATCGGGAAATACGAACATTTTCCTATTATGACATGGTTTTTTTGTTTTTATTGAAACTTGCTTTAATTTTATTGGGCCTATCCGAAAAGCCTACCATAATTTGCGATTCTTCGGCACTAGAACAAGAACATAATATGCAATTACAGAGTAGCCTGCATTCTCTACTTACAGTCATTCCTATCACCATCTCATGAACACATGATTTGTCAAAATCATAAAAGATGGGTTGTCTCCATTTAGCAGTCAGACCCCTAGATAATCATGATAATCCGAACCTTTCCATAAAGTTTATTTAATCTACATGTTCCTTTATCATAATTCCAGTGTTTTGCGATTTTCATTTCATCAAAAGATATTACGGCTAGCCTAGAAGTCTTTCGCGTGACGTCATGTCCCCTACGGCGAGCCAGGTAGCCTGCGCGTCGTCAGACCTAATATACCTACATAGACCGTGGGCGTACCACAGAATATTCAAGTTGATGTGTGACGGGCGTGACGACTCGAACTGGCATCATGGCTTTACCATCGGTTCGGACCGAAATCTCCTTTTATTCTTTTTCCTTTTTTTTCATTATTATTTCTACCTTTTTCATTCATCGGTTTTATCCAGAATTGCTACCCAACTACTTACCTATAATGCCACTTACCTATAATGCTTTTGACTCTAAAAAGTGTAGAAATGATCACTTCATCAAATTTGTCTGTTAGAATTAACAGCTCTCCTAGGGGCTGACTCGAAGGACTAGATAGTATTTTTACGCGGCTAGGAACCAGTTGGTTACCTAGCAACGGGACCTACAGTTTATTGTGGAATCCGAACCACATTATATCGAGAAATGAATTTCTATCACCAGAAATAAATTCCAATGATTCCACGTTGGCAGAGCCGAGAATCGAACTTCGGACCACCGGATTGGTAGGCGAGCGCGAAAACCACTCGTCCCACGAGGAATTTGTTAGAAAAAGATATCAAGGTCGCAACGGTCATTTGTGCTGGGCACTAAATGTGGAGGCTGTGTTAGTTAAGGGCTCATCCACCAGGTAGTATTTATTCCTGTGACAATCCAATAGACTTTGCATATTGCAATGTCAAGGACGGAGTCACCTTCAAGTATGGGTTCATAGGATCCAGGAGGAGCCCAGGTGACGAGGAAGTAACGGCAGAACAGGAAGTGGAGTTGCAGTTTCCTTGGACTCTTCTGAGGCCAGTGTCGTAAGAGAACTGAAGGGTCGTATTGCTGGAAAATGGGACAAAAACTATATCAAAAGTGGATCTTGTAAAAGGTATGGTAGGATCAAAATTCTTGCTGCTTGGAAGGCTACAATACATTGAAGAAAGAGAATGAAGTCAAATCGGTGCTTCTCTACCTGAGAAAAATTAGACAGGGTCCACTTAAAATGAAAATATACATAATATATATATATATATATATATATATATATAATATATATATATATATAATATATATATATATATGTATAGTATATATATATATATATATGTGTGTGTGTGTGTGTGTGTGTGTATATATATATATATATATAATATATATATAATATATATATATATATTATGAATTTTCTTATGAGAAAGTTTTATCTCTCACCATACTCAGTCCTTCCCGATATAGCTGAGAATAGCAGGGAGAAAGAAATGCGGATAAGATAAGTATGTTACGGCTATAACAGAGAGAGAGAGAGAGAGAGAATCTGTGTGATAATTAACCAATCCAAACTAAAATCAAAACCTCAAAAAAAGTTGCACGATAGAATTAATCTTAATTAATCCACAGTGATAATTAATGTGGGTGATTTTGTTACCTAAAAATATGACATTTAATAATAATCTTTGATACTGATATTCATGTAATTAACCAATATGGTAAAATACACGTTTTTAATAATCATCGTGCGTCATGTAATTACCAAATACTCAGTATGAAATTTTAATACTTTATAAAACCTGTGTCGAGAAATTACCCAATAATTAATAAAGGTAGGATGTTTTAGATAAACAATAATTGAGGGGAAATTTTATGTCATCTCCCTTATGTATCAATTTGTATACAAATTTTCGTTTAGTATAAGCATATATCATAAGATTTTTACCCTCCCAAACACTGATTTGTTTTGCTATATATGTACATTTAGATAATTGATGTTGTGCTGTAGGAACGCAAATTCTTATTAATATATATATATATATATATATATATATATATATATATATATATATATATATATATATATATATAAGTGTGTGTGTATGATAGTTGACTAATTTGATTTGAAGAGAGGCAGCTGGGTATAATAAACACTGATGAAACAACAGCTTAAAGACGAGGAGGATATAAAGTTGCTGATGCTTATACATACCTACATACACACACATAATATATATATATGGTATATATATATAATATATATACATTAGCATATATATATATATATAAATATATATATTAATATAATAATATATATATATTATATTATATATACATATATATATATATATATATATATATATATATATATATGATATATATATATATATATATAGGTATATATATATATAGGGGTCTAACGGATGGAGGGTGGCAACAATCAACAGCCAAAATATCGGTATGAACTTTTACAGTTTCTTTTGCTTCAGTTTCAAGTTAAAAAGTTAAACTCTGTAAATACACTCTTCCACAGGGCGCATTCCTTCACTTCGAACTGGTCTGACTTTCACAAAGACATTTCATTCATAAACTTATTTTTCGGAAAATGATTTCCCATCCAGTCTCTATTATAAACAGCTAAGTAAGTTTGAAAATAATAAAATCAAGCCGAAAATGAGGTCTCCAGTAGTCCCAAAATGCCTTTTTATTCGAGTCTTTCTTTTATTCATGATGAGTCCTTTATTACCGGAATTAACTTATTAATACGGCAGTATTGTCCTGCCAAAGAAGTCACCTCATTCCTACTAATCCTCTTACCGTAGGTTCCCTTTTTAAATGTAAGGTTAGATTGAAGCCTCTGAAGACATCGAAAGCTGCGATTTCATTTTCATGCCCCCGATGTAGTCAGGGGAAATATGTCGGTGCCTCTCGTAGGTTACTGAAAGTCCGCATCGATTGTCACAGAGGTGTTATAGTGGATTCACATCAACCGTGCATCTGATGTCTAGGCCAGTTCCTTACGACGCTCTCGATTGGTTGTTGATAAGCCAATGACAGGGCTGTAAACTCTCAGTCTCTCTCTCGAGAGTTCACATAGGCAGGATGTATGTTCCACCTCTCCTGAAGGATATTTTGAAAGACGTATCCCTCAGGAAAGGTGGAACATACATCATGCGTTTGTGTACACAAACATTAAGCGACAAATGTCGTTTAATCTCCAATTCGCTCTAGTATTGAGGGGGAATTATAATGGATAAATGGTTCGTCATCTGGCGAGCTCGGTCCGCGTAACATCGACGAATGACGACCTCAGTGACACTATAGACCATTGGATTGTCAAGAGAAGTATAATTTGATGCCAACTCTGTCGTATATATCCCCGTCGAGCGCAGGTATTTGTAATCAGCGTCGGCATCGACCAATCCAACCCCACCTTGACAGCCTGATTGATGTGTTTTCAAAAACGTATCTATTTATGAATTTTTATCAGATCACCATGACATTTATATACATAAGCATCAAGCTACAAATGTCGTTTAATATACAATTCGTTCTACCTCGGAATTGATATTGACGAGGAATTGTAATTGATATGTGGGTTGTCAGTCACCTGGCGGGCTCGATCCTCTACAACAGTGCCGTCATATCTTGCGGTCCACTGTAGGCATTACTTAAGATTCTTTGCAGCGTCGCTTTGGCCCCTAGCCGCAACCCTCTTCGTTCCTTTCACTATACCTTTTTTCATATTCTCATTCTTCCATCTTACTTTTCCACTCTCTCCTAACAATTTATTCATAGTGCAACTGTGAGGTTTGCCCCCCTGTTACACCTTTCAAACCTTTTACTGTCAATTTCCATTTCAGCACTGATGGCCTCATAGGTCCCAGTGCTTGGTCTTTGGCCTAAATTCTTTATTTAACCAATCATCTGAACATTTGTGGCTTAATGTTTATGTAGCTATATAAACTGTCACGGTGATGTGATAAAAATTCATATGTATATATATATATATATATATATATATATATATATATATATGCACACATATATATACGCATATATGTATATATATATATATATATATATATATATATATATATATATAATATATATATATATATATTAGGGCTTGTGCCTTGTATGATAAGGCGCCCTATGAGGTAATGTTAGACTAGCGATAAACTTACGCTAAGTCGGTTGGTATTGCACTTCCATCTTCAATGGAGTGTCTGGGGTTTTGTAGATCACTTACGAAGTCGGTATTATCTTTACGACGATGTGTTAACTCATGGTTCGGTGAGGTTCTTGTAGAAAACACAAGGTATAAAAATAGTATATTCTTCTGAAGTTTTACATGATGAAGATCAGGTATGATCGTACAAGTCTTCTATGACGATAGCTTGATCGCTTCTGCCAATGATGATGGCTAATCCTATTCCTCTACATGATAAAGCTTAGGTAAAGAGGTACAGGTCTTCTAATGACGATAGCTAACTCTGTTCTGCCCGTCTACCATCTCTGTTACAAGTTATGAAGGAACAGACAGTAGTTCGAACATATGAACATACTATCAGATGACATAGTTTCATACGAACACACAATCGAATGAGACACGCTACAGATCACGTAGGCCGTTTGAATATAGGTCGGGTAGTTGTCTCAAGCAGGGAGCTTGGACTAATGTTTTATAAACAATTGAATGACTACAGGTGACGGCATGTTATCTTAGCTTA
Organism: Macrobrachium nipponense; assembly: GCF_015104395.2. Lineage (NCBI taxonomy): Eukaryota > Metazoa > Arthropoda > Malacostraca > Decapoda > Palaemonidae > Macrobrachium > Macrobrachium nipponense. The sequence goes on from NC_061092.1 coordinate 25,324,264, forward strand.
CATACTTATTGTATACGTCATCTTTAGCGTCTCTAGTCTGATCACATTCCTGCAAGCAATCTGGTTGACCTCTTTAGTTTTAGACTTTTATATATATGGACTAACATTCCATATTTTTATTATGTAAACACTTACATATATATAAAGGTCGCATGAGGACGGTATCATTTTATCAGGGATAGCCTTTCTGGAGAGCAACCTTATTCTTTTCCACACCAATATGATTCCCAGGAAAGACTCATGGGAATTGGATATCTGGCTTACAAAAAATCATTTTTCCTCTCTTCTCTCATTCCCAATAACACAATATTTAGGTATTAGCAAAGTAGCTTTTCGCCAGTTTGTATTTTTTCATAGCTATTTTTTTTTCGTTTAATCACTTTCGTATCCCTATTCGAGTTGATGCACAGATAAATAGTTGCTTAACCTTACAGTCATCAATATTTCTGTTTGTGAAACCTACCCCCAAGGTAAAGTGGAATGTCTTTTTTGCATTATTTTTACAAAGTTCCGGAAAATAGGGGGGTGCACATAATATCTCCTATTTTATTATTAATTTTAAGTTCTTCCAAAAATTCAGAACTACAAATTCTAAGAGCTCCAAGATAAATACTGGAAAATGTTTACACCTTAATTTGTTGAGCTTGGTTAGAGTAAAAATGGAGACAAATTATTCATGGGTTTCTTATAAACTTAAAAGAAAATTGGTGTTATTACTTATAACTAAGACATCCCAAAATGGTATACAATTATTTTCTTCATATTCTATTACGAATGTTATGGATGGTACAAGATTATTTATTGTATGCAAGAAATCATGAATATTTACATTTTCTTTTACAATACGAAAACAGTCGTCTACATATCTAACCCAAAACATATATATATATATATATATATATATATATATATATATATATATATATATATATATATATATATATATATATATATATATATATATATATATATATATATATATATATATATATATATATATAGGTTTTTTTGCCACGAAGGAAAAAAATGAAAAAACGAGTTGGCCGAGTACTTTCGGTCCTATTCGGACCCTTTACTGAGGCATACTGATTTTACAAAGAACACCATAGTCAAAAGAAGGCTTAATATACAAACTGACACTACCAAATTAGCCATAAGGGTGATTTTTTCTCTACAGAGAGGAGCAGGAGTCATAGGCTAGCCACACCTTGAAGGATACCCGCGGTAAACAAGTGATTCTTCCAGAAAAACAGTACATTTTGAAAACAACACGGGAGCATATACAATTTAATATCATCAATTATTACACAAATTTTCCCAACAAAAATTATTATTAATGAAAAGACGAAAGAAAATATAAATATATATATATATATATATTATATATATATATATATATATATATATATATATATATATATATATATATATATATATATATATATATATATATATATATATATATATATATCGAGCAAGAGAAAGAGGGAGAGAAAATATCGAACCAGAGAGAGAGAGAGAGAGAGAGAGAGAGAGAGAGAGAGAGAGAGAGAGAGAGAGAGAGAGAGAGAGAATTAATAAGTATACATGTGGGACTCGGCCAACTCGTTTTTTCATTCTTTTTCCTTCGTGGCAAAAAAACCTTTATTTATACATAGCATCACGTTTTTTATACTTCGTGATCAAGTGTTAGTGGAAAATATACACGCATGCACACACACACATGCATCCACTCATTTCTTTACATTCTTCATCGTGGCCCAACCAACTGAAAAGACTTAAAATATCCATTTGTTCAGTGCAACAAGATTCGCCATTGTCTCATTGTCATCCTGTTGTTCCCCTTCTTTGAAGTAAGCTTATCCCACCCAAAATTTGTGACCAATTAATTGCTACATCTATTTTTTTCTTTCACTCACGCGAAAATAACACTTCGTAATCACAACGGAGAATTGGCTGAACAACCAACTTCTGCATTTCAAATTTTGTTTTTATAAGAATTTTACTTCTCTCTCCAACCTTACTCAAGATTTTGTTCGCATCCTAACTACTCCTGTTCACTTTATTACCTCTCCTTTCGTTTTACCACCCTCTCTGATATTCTCTTCCAAACGTCAAAAAAAAAAGTAAAAAAGATGAAGTAGTAATTGATTCATCTTTTTGGATCCAAAAGCTGTTGCAAAATTGAAATTGCTGGGATTCACCTTCAGTTACATCCTCATGCTTGTTTTCAAGGTGTTTCATCAGCTTCCTCTACTGCACTATGCATTATCATCAAGCAGAATGGCATCAGCTGCAAACACCAGCTATTCCGCAATTCGTTCAGAACTCCATTTTCCCTTTTCACTGCATTTCACCTATATCTCTCATCCTTTCTGTTTCGTCTTTTCACTGTCTACCAATATATAGTATATATATATATATATATATATATATATATATATATATATATATATATATATATATATATATATATATATATTGTCAAGGTTAAAGTTAAATCCACAAAATTAACAATAGGTTATATGGAAAAAACAATAAAACAATTACATTTAATTAACAAAACTTAACATATCAAAACATTACCAATTAATTAACATAACCAACATAATAAACTAAATATTCTGCCCAATACCAAATCCAAAATATCATATGGTATAATAACCGTACTCACAATGATCAGAGAAGTTCTTAACAAGCGCTTACGAGGCAGGAGCTGGGACGAGACACACAGGTGGCAAATCAGCCAGAGCGAAGGAAAACGTGTGGGGGGGATGGGGAGAGAGGGGGAGTAAGTAGAACGAGACAGGAGGGGGAATCAGAAGGTAGGTTTTACAAGGATACTGGAGAGCTACATTTTAACTTAATTTCAAGATTTCGTACTTATTACGAAAGAAGGTTACCATTAGTTATTTATTTGTATATACAATATGTACACGGATCCGTTTAATTAATGAAGAAAGCCGGTACTTGACATCTCCTCCCCGCTGAAGAGATCGTAACCTATGAAGGTACGATATTCCCTGGTACGGGTGTTCTTGACAGTGCATCAGCTATACGATTGTCTTGACCACGAATGTGATGAACACTGATATTGAAGTTTTGCAAGTAGAGAGACCATCTTAAAATTTTCTTTTCACATTTCGAGCTCTGTTCAAGAAGACGAGGGGGTTGTGGTCGGTGTACACAGTAATGGGGTTATTTGTGGAAACGTAGACTTCATATTTCTGCAAGGCTTGTACTATAGCTAGGAGCTCTTTCTCCACAGTAGATAGCGACCTTTGGTGCTTCTTCAACCTGCATGAATAGTAAGACACAGGGTGAAGCAAGTTAGTTTCAGGCTTCTCTTGTAGGAGGACAGCACCAACACCGTAGTCACATGCATCTACCTGGAGAACAAAAGGTTTTGAAGGATCAGGAGTTGTTAATACTGGTTTACAGCAAAGTAGGCTTTTGATCTGTTTGAAGGAGTCTTGACAAGATTCATCCCATACGAATTTAGTCTTGGTACTAGTCAAGTTTATCAACGGATGAGCTACATTACTGAAATTCTTGCAAAATCTACGGTAATAGGAGGTCATTCCAATGAATCTCATTACTTCTTTTCTGTTTGTAGGTACGGGATAATTTAATATAGCTTCTATATTAGTGGTTTTAGGCAAGATTTCCCCGCTTCCAATAACATGTCCCAAGTTACTTTACACGAGCTTTAGCAAAGTTTGATTTAGCAAGATTTATTGTTAAACCCAACCTTCTAAATCTATCAAGAAGTGCTTTAAGTTTACAAAGATGTTCCTCCCATGTGTCAGATACTACAAGAATGTCATCCAAGTAACCGTAAACCCCATCCAGATCTCTTATGACATCATTTATCATTCTCTGAAATGTGGCAGGTGCGTTGCACAGACCAAAAGGAAGTCTTTCATATTGGAACAACCCAAAGGGAGTAATAAAGGCGGACATCTCTTTCGCTCTCCCTGACAATGGGACTTGATAATAACCCTTCAGCATATCGACTTGGGTTAAATATTTCGACTTACCAATGGAGTCCAGTATATCATCAATACGTGGCAGGGGATAACTGTCTTTTATGGTTACCGAATTTAATTTTCTATAGTCTGTACAAAACCTGACCTTACCACTAGACTTGGGCACTAGTAAGCAAGGAGAAGCCCAAGGAGACTTGCTAGGCACAGCAAGTTTATGCTTCAGTAGATACTCGACCTCTTCTTGCATTACCTTCCGTTTTTCAAAGTTGGTTCGATAGTAGTTGTCGTATAGGAAGAGTTCCTGGCAATAACTCAATGTCGTGAGAAATAACACTGCATTCTCGGGGATTATCACTGCATACATCTTCATACTGTCGTAGCAGATTCTTAATATCACACCGTTGCTCCTCATTTAGGTGCTGTAGATACTGCGGAAGAGATTCTAAGATTTCTTTATTAGAAAAGTCAGCCCAAGATGGGATTTCATCTAGGCCTAAAGAATTTACATCCTTTAAGGTGGTGGACTTTTGTTTTACAATATCAGTGTCTCTGGAACAAAATAGAGCAGCAGAGGAATCGGCATGATATTCTTTAAGCATATTGACATGGACTAACTGAGTGCTTTTACGTCTATCTGGAGTTTTTATGATATAATTCTGATTATTTAAACGTTTCTGTATAACATAAGGGCCAGAAAACTTACTTTTAAAAGGAGAACCAGTAATGGGATAGAAGGCCAAGACTAAATCTCCCACATTAAACTTCCTATCTTTACTGTTTTTATCATACCTAATTTTCATCTCTTCTTGATTTTTACACAAGTTGTTTAGGGCAAATTTATGAATCTTAGTAATATTTCCCTTTAATTTCTGTAGGTACTGACTCACTGTTATAGCCTCTACGTTATACTTGTCAAGTAACTTATCTTTAACTACTTGTAAAGGACCACGTACTTTACGACCGTATAGCATTTCGAAAGGGGATACACCTTGAGACTCAGAAGGTACTTCCCTAATTACAAATAGTAAATAGTCTATGCCTTCATCCCAATCAGATTCAGATTCAATACAAAATTTCCTAAGCAACGACTTTAAAGTCTGATGATGCCGTTCTAATGCTCCCTGAGATTCTGGGTGATAAGGAGATGAGAGACACTGTTTTATACACAACTCATTCAGAGTTTTCTGAAAAACATCACTAGTAAAATTGGTACCCCTATCACACTGGATTTCCTTAGGAAACCCGTAAGTTGTAAATACTTTGAGTAAGTGGTTAAGAACATTTTTAGATGAAATATTCTTGACTGGAAGTGCAATAGGAAATCGTGAGGTAGGGCACATTATAGTCACAAGATATTGATTACCTTTCTTAGTCTTAGGCAGGGGACCTACACAATCAAGGATAATTCGATGGAATGGCTCATGAGGTACAATAATAGGATTCAAAGGTGCCTTTGGTATAACCTTATTAGGTTTACCGGCAATTTGACAAATATGACAATGTTTAATGAAATTTACAACATCCGCCTTCATTTTAGGCCAGAAAAAAATCATAAGCTAAGCGGTTGTAAGTTTTAGTAATTCCAAAATGTGAATAAACATTATGAGCGAGCTCCAATAAATCCTTACGTAAATCATGAGGGACTACTAACTGTTCTCTGTCACTCCATGTTTCATCATTACCCAGCCTAGGAGGTCTATATAACCTGAAAAGTACATCATCCTTAAAGTAATATCCAGGTACCTTTTCCATTCCTTTCTCCAATGCTTGCTTATAAACACCATTTAAAGTTGGATCTCCTCTCTGTAACTTTACAAGGCTTTTCTTGTTCATTTGTACTTTATCTGCGAGGCTGGGTACACTTACTTTCACTCGATCATTATTAACCATACTGCGGGTCGTCACATTAACACAACCCTCCACTTTTGACTCCTTTTCATTTTCCTCTTTTTCGCACTCACGATCTCTTTCATTCTCACTTTCCTCTATTATTCCTTATCAGATTGGGTAACAACAGTTCTCCAGCAAGATCGTTACCAAGTAACACTTGTACATTTGGCAAGGGGAAATTCCCTTCTCTAACAGCCATTTTTACTTTACTAGTTACATACGGACAATCCATGAACACTTCTGTAAGCGGCAATAGTTTAGCGTCAGTTAAATCCCTGACTATGACATTTTCATCAAGCAATGTGAGATTTGGAACAACATTTTTAATTAAAATGCTTTGGTTTGAACCTGTATCCCTTAACATTCTTACTTTAATGGGTTTATCACTACTGTGCAATGATATTGTACCGTTACAAATGAATTTTTCAAACAAATTCTTATCCTGTGATACGCAATGCATTGCAGATTCTTTACCGGCGTCTGATTTGTATCCTGGGAACACCTTAACTGGAGCTCTGTTTTCAGTCACTTTTCCCCTCTTACATGCAGGATTCGGACAATTACTAATCATGTGGCCTTCCTTCTTACATAATTGTAAAACAAACCCCTATCAGTCTTCCCATCTTTATCACCCAGCGGTTCTGCTCTATGTTGTTTTACATTACCCAGACTGCCTTTATGTATTAATGAATAGTTATCAGCCAAAACAGCTGCCTTTTTGAGATCCTTCTCTTCCTTATCAGCTATATACAACATGATATTTTGAGGGAGAAGTCTCTTAAATTCCTCAGTTACAATGAGATTAATTAATTCCTCATAAGTAACTACATCTTCTGAGTCAAGCCACTTCTTAAACAACCTTAATTTTTCTGCAGCAAATTCAGTCCAAGTCTTAATATGGGGCTTAACATAATTACGAAACTTCTGACGATAACCTTCACTAGTCACAGCATATGCATCTAAAACAGCTTTTTTGATTACCATATAGCTCGATTCGCCTACCAGACTACCAACAACAGTGGCAGCCTTCCCGACCAACTTAGGCTTAATGAGCCACACCCATTGTTCAAGAGGCCATTTCATGTAAGAAGCCAAGTCTTCGAAATTCTTAAAAAACACGTCAACTTCAGTCTCATCGAACTTAGGAACTAACTTGATGCATCTAGTCAAATCAAATTTCATTGGTTGTCTAGCTTCTAGTTCTAATTCTTGCTTTTTATTTTCCATAGCTAACCTGATTTTACTCTCTTCCACTTGCTGAGCTAACTGAGCTTCATAGTCTAATTTAGCTTGAATAAACTCCAATTCCTTTTGCTGTCTTTCTAATAAAGCCTGATTTTCTATTTCCAACTGTCTTTCTTCTCTTAGTTCAGCATTTATGGTTTCTCTTTTCATTTGCTCTAACTGAATAGCCAGCTTCATATACTCTACATCCGATGATTTATCACCCACGTCTAAGATATATTTGCTGCCCTCAGAACTATCCACTAGGTCTTCACTTATACAATGCTGTACTATGTAATTACGTACTACATCCTTCTTTGCATTAGGAGGAAGAGCTACCTCAAATTTAGCTGCTAACAACAAAAGTTCATTCTTATTAGCGACAACAATGGAAGTCAGGTGTGACGCTGGGTCACTATGAAAATCATCAACACTAAAGAGCGGCATTTCGAGTTAAGAGACGTCTACCTGTTAGTAACACCTTGTAAACAATTGCTACTTCTGAAAGTAGGATATATAGTCTACACCATATACTGTGTTAAACACTAAGTCATAATAAATGTGCACAATGGAAACTGGGAAGCGAATTCTGAAGTTAACACCTCGGAAAAGAATGCTTCGGACAAGGATAATTAGTTATAACGAGCATTTACACGAACTACCCTTGTCGACGGCCGCTAAGCAAAATATGTTACCTTATGATTTTCCGCTGAATGCTCCAAATACAACGAAAGTGGTTAATCAGTGCTCAAGACCCGATTATAAACTATATTGGCTTAGTTACAACCGTAATTAAAGTTTAAAGACACTAAAGGTCGATGGTGGCTCGCGGACAAAACAATCGAGATACCTCGTTAGCACTAAAAATAAAGCTTACTCTAAAGGTGGGTACACACGTGCGAACTGAACCTTGTATTGTAACCGATTCTTGTAACAAAAACGCAAGTGTGGACGGTTCCTCGAACCCGAACCCCGAACCCGCAAGGTTCGAGGCTCGGTTCGCCCTCCGTCCCGCCAATTGTCGGTTTTTGGGCTCCGAATCAAAGGGAGGTCTCTTTGAACGTTACGCCATGTGTGGACGGGACCTGTATGACACGCGTAACAACAGAGGTTGCTGAACTTGTTAACACCGACTATGAACAAGACCGTCCATAGTAGAGTCCCTTGTTTTGGTCAGTCAGTACGTATATGTCTACCATGGCTGATTGAAGTGACGAAGAGGTCCTTCAATTTATTAGCTATTCTGTGGCCAGAAAACTTCTTGGAATCTCATGTCAGCGAGTAATTCCCGACCACTGTATTCTACCCTTCTAGTATATAACCTTGATTGCCACCATCTTCTTTTATTTTGCTTCATCTTTGTTAAATAATGTGTATAAATATACGCGGCAGCTGCTACTTGCATGGTGGCCATCGTCGGTAAACAACCCGGACAGAGACAGACTGGTGATCGCAGTGGATTGAAATGAAGTTACGTGCTTAACGTGGTTACGGTTCGTCCTCTACATTTTGACACCTTGTAACCGCATATGCGTAACTCAGTTACACATACAAGGTTCGGCTCTCACGTGTGTACCCACCTTTAAAGGAATACGGTATCACTGTTGAAACATCACCGAATTACTTGCGCACTGTAACATTAATACTCAACACATGATAATCATATCCCACGATCAGAATACAAAATGTTACGTTGAAATGGATTTGGGCAGAATTTAATTTTAAATTTAGAGATCCCGGTCAGGCCCCCATTTGTCAAGGTTCAAGTTAAATCCACAAAATTAACAATAGGTTATATGGAAAAAACAATAAAACAATTACATTTAATTAACAAAACTTAACATATCAAAACATTACCAATTAATTAACATAACCAACATAATAAACTAAATATTCTGCCCAATACCAAATCCAAAAATATCATATGGTATAATAACCGTACTCACAATGATCAGAGAAGTTCTTAACAAGCGCTTACGAGGCAGGAGCTGGGACGAGACACACAGGTGGCAAATCAGCCAGAGCGAAGGAAAACGTGTGGGGGGGATGGGGAGAGAGGGGGAGTAAGTAGAACGAGACAGGAGGGGGAATCAGAAGGTAGGTTTTACAAGGATACTGGAGAGCTACATTTTAACTTAATTTCAAGATTTCGTACTTATTACGAAAGAAGGTTACCATTAGTTATTTATTTGTATATACAATATGTACACGGATCCGTTTAATTAATGAAGAAAGCCGGTACTTGACAATATATATATATATATATATATATATATATATATATATATATATATATATATATCTATATCTATATCTATATCTATCTATATCTATATATATATATATTATATATATGATATATAATATATATTTTATATATATATATATATATATATATATATATATATATATATAATATATATGTGTGTGTGTGTGTGTGTGTGTATGTGTATGGGTGTGTGTTAAGGCAGTAACCGTTGTTCTCTGTCTTTAGTTAGTCAAAACTTCTAGGGGAAAACTTTATAAATTATATTAATATTATAATATATATATATACATAATATATATATATGATATATTATATATTAAATATATATATATATATTAATAATATAAATAATATATATATTATATAATATATAATATATTATATATAAATGCATATCATATTTGTATATATATCTATAATTAATATAATACGTAAATATATACATATAAATATACATATATATATATATATATATATATGTAATAATATATATATAAAAATGTAATTAATATAATATACATATATCTACATATATATATATTATATCTATATTAATATATATACCTTTATAAGTTTCCCCTAGAAGTTTAACTCCTAAGAACAGAAGAAGCAACGGTTACTGCCTTAAACACACCCATACACACATACATAATATATATATATATATATATATATATATATATATATAGATATATAGATATGTAGATATATAGATATGTAGATATATAGATATATAGATATATATATATATATATATATATATATATATATATATATATATCTACTATATTATTGGTAGACAGTGAAAAGACGAAACAGAAAGGATGAGATATATATATATATATATATATATATATATATATATATATATATATATATATATAAGGTGAGAGAGAGAAAGTGGACAAACCATTGAGTTAAAATTCTTGCGATCCTTGTGAAATATACCGTTATTTTCTGAAACATCTACTGGGACATAAAAGATATTCTTGAATTTCTTTTGCAGAGTTCGGTAAAATGGGACGTGAATTACTTAGACAAATGTGGCGAATGAAATCATCCGATTAAAATTCCCTCAGCTCTACGAGTTGACTAAGAATCCGTTATAAGTGGTTACCTTAATTAAATTTCAGTCTGAAAATGTGACAGAGATACAAATTGAGAGTTTCCAGGAGTGTAAAATTTGCGAGGCGGAAAAGGCAGTGGTCCAGAAACTGTTAGTGCTGGTCCATCTCATTTGTAAATCATTGCCTTCTCTTATTTTACCCGTGATTAGGAATGTAAATTTGTTGGGGATTTTCTGCATAGCATTGTTTGGTGGTGTAATCAGCGAACAAAGTCATTGTTAGGGTATTTTATTCCTAATATGACATAAATTTAAATTCAGCTTATTCTTAGGTGCAGTAGGATCCATGAAGTATTATATTGTTATAATATCCAGAAGATTAACCCTATTCGTATGAAATAAGCACACAGGGGCCATTGATTTAAAATTCAAGCTTCGAAAGAATATGGGGTTCATTAGAAATAAGTAGCAGGAGGCAGAGGGAAATACAGAAAGAAGTGATTATTTAAAAAAAAAAATTTCAAGTGAGTGTATAAATAGATAAAAATTTGAGAAAATCATTGGAATATGAGGAGATTTATATCAAGGCTGTTACTCATTACATCTTTGCTTGAATTGTTGAAGTTCCAGGGAGGCTGTTCCTCAGTCCAACGGTGTGAGGAATGAAGGACCTCTGGAGCAAAGAAGATCGACAACGAGGCATATGTACTGCATATTGGTGTCGACAACGAGGCATATGTACTGCATATTGGTGTCGACAACGAGGCATATGTACTGCATATTGGTGTCGACAACGAGGCATTTGTACTGCATATTGGTGTCGACAGCGAGCCATATGTACAGCATATTCGTGTCGACAACCTGAGCATTGGTACTGTACTGCAGATTGGTGCGACAACGGGAGGCATATGTACTGGCCAGATTGGTGTCTACAACGAGCCATATGGTACTGGCATATTGGGTTGTCGACCAATCGAGGCCATATGTACCGCATATTCGTGTCGACAACGAGCCATATGTACTGCAGATTGGTGTCGACAACGAGGCATATGTACTGCATATTGGTGTCGACAACGAGGCATATGTACTGCATATTGGTGTCGACAACGAGGCATATATACTGCATATTGGTGTTGCTCCTCGACAAATCTTTTAGCTCTCGGCAGGAAAATGGGATCAGCGGTCAATTGTGAAAGTTAAAGACCTGTGTGAAAATTCAACTTATTAAAAAGTGACCAACGATAAACCATCCGTCTATGGTCCAAGTCATAACTGTTAATATTAGGAAACGGAAACTTACCACTGTCTAAAAGAGGCAAAACCAGATATCAGCTCTTGAGAACAGTATTCAAGGAAATGAAGGAAAAATGACCTAAAACAGGTTGCATTGATTTTATCAATAATATTAAATAAATAAGGATTTACGTATAATACTTAACTTTCACGCAAGCATATGCTGACACTTTCAGGAGGAACATGATATCAATATAATAAAAACCTTATTCATATTTTCCAAATTATAAGACGTGGGATCTAATCTTTGTATGAGCTTTGGGTATAGTTATCTTTACGGGACTGTACCAATTTTTAGCTATCCATTATTCAGTATAGTTGGTAATCGTATGATTTAATTACCTTTCACTTGGTGTTACATTCGTATAGTTTACCTTTAAACTTCAGTTATCAAGTTGCCTGTTACTCGGTTTTTCTTATAAATAAAAAAGGCTATTTGTGTATAATGTCGATCATTCTTATTGTGAAAGTTGATAATTGAATAACGATAACAAATTAAGTTTTTTCCTAACAGAAAAATTTATATGCGGTTGATGTTTGAAAGTTTCCATGTAGAGTATTGTTATTGTTAAAATAGGCTTATTTCGTAATGCTGATAGATAACTGTTCAAAGTGAAAACAAGTAAACGCGGACTTAAATTCCGTCACTGAAAACTGTATCTGTTGTGTTTGAAAGTACGTTTAATTTTTACTATAATCAAGTTAAAAATGCGCCAAAGTTTCTTCGACGCAGTCGAGTTTTCTGTACAGCGTATGTATGAAACTTTGAGCCACTGCCCGGTGGTGGGCTGTGCTGCTGACACTTATAGCGCTTCCACATGCACGATCATGACTAACTTTCAATCATAACTCAAACAAAAACTACAAAGTTAAGAAGGCTGTAATTTGATAAGTTTGACGGATGTAGGGTGGATGAACAACATACCAATTTGCAGCCATCTAGCCTCAGTAGTTTTTAAGTTTTGAGGGCGAACAGAAAAAGTGCGGACGAACAGACAAATAGCCATCTCAATAGTTTTCTTTTACAGTAAACGGAAAGTCGTAGGCTTTTAGTTTTCAGTCGGAAATGATTAAGAGAGTAAATCTTATGTAACGCGTGAAAGCAAAAAATGAAATAGAGCCTTTATTTTTTTACTGTCAGACAAAATTCTAATTGAGGAAAAGGCTCAAATATATTTCAGTTCTCTCTCTCTCTCTCTCTCTCTCTCTCGCCAATGAAAACCCGAACGGTTGTTTGGGAAATGGCAACCAGAATTTACAGCCTTGACAATTTCCGGTTATCCTGTACCATCCCCGATTTCGGAAAAAATATAAAGGGCTAAATATAGTTGGAGAGCAGTATTTTTGTTCAGACGTCAGCAAACTCACTCAGTTTGGTGCTATTGTGTCTTTTACATTAGCACCCAATTAAATACTTTGTGCTACCGCTTGGTTCTAATAGAATTTATAAAACAATGTAGTTCTTAATGTATTTCATATTTCGTTTATTGTATAGTGCGTTAGACTTTTCACCAGTAATAGTTAATGTTAATATCAAATGTTAATGGTGCGGTTAATGTAGGATGAACCTTTCGGTTTTGTTGTTTGGTGAAAGTATTACGATAACGAATAAAAACATAACAACAAGATGTGTCTGCGGTCGGCTTCTGAAACCATACCTAAGCAATACTTAAAATGTAATTTTTCTTAACGCCTACACGAAGGCTTTAAGATAATGTTAGTGTTGGCGCTGAATGAAAAGAAAAAAAAAAGTATTTGTACTTGGAATGAAATGAAAATGCTCACAGTGTGAGCTAAGAATAAAAGCAAATAGGTTAAGTGGATATATTTCTTTATGCACAGCAAGGCAAAATATAAAATCGGATGTTTTAAAACGTTAGAATATAATTAAGTTAACGAAAGGGTTTTAGTACATTACATACTTCCCCACTATCCCAAAAGTTATTAGGGTAGGTATAGCAGCCAGAATTTACTACCTTGACAATTTCCGGCTATTCCGTTCCATTCCCTGATTGTAAAAACGTGTGGGTGGCGAAGAGCACTGAATTAATGTCGTTTTCGTATCCGGTCCGTGTTGTCAGCAAAGTCAATATTACTATCGACAGCGTAAACTCAGACGTGTATTTACGATTATGGTAAATACGTAAATGTGTAATACACAATAACGTAGTTACACAAAGATTATATATATATATATATATAATATATATATTATATATATATATATATATATAGTATATATATATATATATGTATATATATATATATGTATATATATATATGCTATATATATATATGTATATATATATATATATATATGTATATATATATATATATATATATATATATATATATATATACATATATATATACTATATATATATACTATATATATATATATATATATATATATATATATATATATATATATATATATACATATATATATATATATATATATATATATACATATATATATAATATATATATATATACATATATATATATACATATATATATATATATAGTATATATATATATATATACACTATATATATATATATATATATATATATATATATATATATATATATATATATATATATATATACGTGTGTGTATGTATCTCTATATAATAAATATGTATGTATGTATATATATAGATATATATATATATATCTGTATATGTGTATATCTATATATATTCATCGATATATATATATATATATATCTATATATATATATATATATATAGTGTATTAGAAATTTATACGTAAAAATCTAGGAGCCTGCTGAGGAAAACCCTCAGTTACACAGTAGTTAGGTTCCAACTTCTTTTAAAGACTGAGGCTCATTCCCACTGTGATTCAGAAATTGACATTGAATTAATAAGCCATCCCCCAGAAAATATTTGAAAGCATTATAGACTTAATATTTAGATGGACGTTCAAGGTCAGAGTAAGGTGACAGTTGATGGAATATTTTCCTTACATCGATAATGGAGAGGTACAGAGTGGATTAAAGGACTCTTCATATGGTCTTAAACGAATTGCAAAAGGTATATGATGCAGTACTTAGACAGGAATTGTAGAGAAGTCGAAGAGAGCGGGAGGCACAAGAATAATGTGTGTTAAAGCAACCAGTATGTAACATTGTTACGACCCCTAGGTGGCCGTTCTGCAGAATCTTTTCAAGATGTTATTTAGGGATCGTAGGCAGTAATAATGAAACACAATGAATGGGAATGTGGTAAACAAACACCAAGAAAACTAACAATATTTATTATAAAAACAAAACTTAATACTAAATCAACCTTGTGCAAGTACAAATGAACCAAGTATTCAGAGGGCTAAATGGCAATTATATGCCCAAAAGACAGATTAGCATGTCTTCAACTCAAGGTTCCCTTAAAACTAAATAGCTAAACCCTAGACCAGTAATATAAATAGAAAACACAGTAAATAGCAAATAAACAGCTCTAATAGAGCGGGCCCAAAATCAATATACTAGCCTAAAACTAAAAAAAGCTAGAAAGTAGTAATGAGTTCAATAAAAGTGAAAACCTTAAAATTACCTACCTAATTAATTAATCTAAATTCGCGCACGACCACAAATCAATCATAACAGGGTATACCATCAAAAACTATAACAATATATCAATATGAGTATGGATATATATAGATCCTATACGCTTATGTTAAGGAATAACCAATTTACTAATTCCTTTGGAGGATGTAGATAGGTGTCCACGGAGTCGCTGGAGACCACCAATCTGCTACATTAAGGGAGCTACTAAACACTGGGTCAGACCAATAAGCAGCAGACGTCTTCCGAAGGAAAATATAAAGGTCGACACCTTACCTAGTGTTAGCCTCCCTACGTGACTCCTCACGAGCCTCGACAGCCCAGACGTGCAGAGCAGCACCAAGACCCTTAGTACGCCGGGGCACGGCAGAAGCCTCTCCTACAGAGCTGGGATCCCGCGCCAGCCCTGTCAACCCGTGGACTCCTCCGACGGGGGAAAAAGCAAGGGGGGCAGGTCGCAAGTGACACAAGTCCTTGCGAGGCAGAGATGAAAGCCGTGATCAAGACATACGCCGCAGGTGGCTCTTCATACACCGGCGGGT
>NC_061092.1:25342621-25367621 GCF_015104395.2 Macrobrachium nipponense
TATTTTAATTTTCGTTGGTGAAACAACGATCTATTTTACTAGATTTTAGCAGGTTTTGATATATTTGGTATACTGAATTTAGAGGGCATGTTTCCTTTTAATTATTTTGTGTTACCACTTATAACTTTTTATTTGATTTATGTTGTTAGTATGAGTAGTAATATAGTCTGAGTATTAAATACGAAGACCACTTCACGGTAAGTTAGGTAATATGATGTTTACAACTTATGCGTGATGGGAAAATCTTGCACGCATCCCGAGGTCTTCCTTTCCTTCCTCCAAGAACTTCAGAATTATACCATCTTTTGACCACAGATGTCATACTCCATTCTCTGCTCATAATTCAGAAAAATAATGTGCCTAAGTTCAATTTAATCCATAAACATCTTGACGCCTGTATAATACATATAACGAACTTAGTTTTCGTGAAACGGACTTACGATATGGTATGTGTAGAATAAGTTTTTATTGATATGCAAACTAAAGCACAATGTGACGTTATAAATGCCTTTGAATTTTAAAAGGCAATCAAGATTTCCCCCAATAATGACAATAATGATTTAAACAATTTTTAGGTTTAAGGGAGAAGCATTTTAAGACGTTGAAAGAAAGTAACCGAGTTACTGGCAGACAGCCAACAATGCCAGGATTTAAAAAAAGAAAGGGGGTTGTGTGGGGACGGGTTGTGGGTGCGGGTGGCGGAGAAGGAGAAAAAGTAAAAAGGAAAAAAAAGTCTGCACGAAGCTGAACTTGCAAATTACACCGGGAGCGGGTCGGTTCTTGAGATGAAAGAAATCTCATTTTTCTGTGATGAGATACGCAGAGATCTCTTGGTAATATAATACTGCCCCAATCAGCATACGGGATCCCAGTTTTCCAAGAAATTGTTGTGACTAATATTATTATTATTATTATTATTATTATTATTATTATTGTATGCTGTAAGTAAAACCTCTTTTAAACATGTGTTATTAAAAGTGATTGCTGCCTCAGCTGCATTAATTGTATATAGGTTCTTCTCTATTTTTCTGATTATTGCTTTCTCATTGTTGCTTTAACTGGTGAGCAACGCACCGAAGGTTGACATATCTCAATTAGGTCAAACGATTGGATTTTATTGGTAAAAAAAAATTTCAGTGGGGGTAGTCAAATATTCGGGTATATCCCGTAGGGTTTATTGCAGATAGAAGTGATGTTCAATTCTATTTCTTTTCTATTCTTTTCGATTCTTTCCGGACGTTTCGTCTGAATAAACCTCAGCCATCCTCTTGGGCGGAGGTGGGTGAAGGACTGAAGTGAGAGGGTGAGTCCAGCTGCTTATATTGCGGTGGCGCAGCGGGCGGCGTCGTGCCGCTGCCTTTTCATTGGCTAGTAGATGGGGAGCTGCAATAATTAGAAAAATAGAGAACCTGTATAAAATTAATGCAACTGAGGCAGCAATCACTTTTAATAAAACATATTATTATTATTATTATTATTATTATTATTATTATTATTATTATTATTATTATTATTATTATCATCATTATAAAAAAAGAAGCTAAAGTTGTCTAAAAAAACATATAGTTGTCTAAAAAGCTAATGTTTTCTAAAAATGATAAAGTTGTCTACAAAAGTTAAATTTGTAAAAAAAGAGTAAATAAAAAATAAAAAGCTAAAGTTCTTGACTGGCATAATTGTTATATTTTTTTCTCCGTATTTTCCTTGTGAGATATGGGGCTCTAATAACCCACAATTTGCTGTATCCGTGTCCATTGTAATAAAACTTCTGTAATAAAACTGTATTAAAACGCAGGATACCAATGCAGCTGACTTTGATATTCCTACAAGTTACGATTAGTACACCAATCTTCCTACGGACCAAGACCAAGCATGACCATTGATTTATGCTTTTAGGAAAGATCTTACTCACACCTGTTTAGGAGCACTACCATTCCGAACATTGCATCTCGGATTATTGGGTTCAATACGAAATCGTTCCAGAATATAAATGGCAACGTAACAGGCAATAACTTTGAGTTATGTGAGGAGATTTACCAAACTGGGAGTTAGTACTCTCTTAATTTGGGTCATAAAATCAATACAGATTCTACAAAGTCATTAGCTGAGCAAACGAGTAGCTACAAACTTATTTGATTCTGTTAATTTTACAGTAAGCGTTTTCTATACCTTTTCATATCCTAGAAGGTTTTTATTTGATTCTGTTAATTTTACGGTAAGTGTTTTCTATACCTTTTCATATCCTAGAAGGCTTAAAACCTGCATGTCAGGGCCGTGTCTAATTGATTTTCGTTTATAAAATCTTACCAAAGCATGAAGATATGGACCGTATTTTGGAAATATTGAAGCCACAGCCTAATTGGCGTAAATATGCAGTGATGTCTATTGTTGATAATTAAGGCGCTTACCAGATTAAGTTAAAAAAATTTAAAGGGAAACTTAGCTAAATCTAGCAGGCTCCTAGATCAAGGCTAGTAAAACGTCATTATTGAAGATTCTCCCATTTATTGATACTGTAGTATGACTTACTTTACTAGACATCCTGCCCATTACTGGTCTTACTGTGGGAGGAAAAGTTTTAAGCCAGGATAAAAAATTTTGATTTAATTATCGGTTTCACCGTTACAGGAAATAAAATCCTCTTCATTCTTAAAGGGCTTGGTAGCCATAATATACATGAACTTTTTTTTTGTTATTACGTCTGCTATAGGCACTGGTTACAACATAAAATTATCGTAACCCAGCAACATAGCCAGTAGTCGTAAATGAAATATAATTTTCTTTCAGAAAAGTAATTACTGTTCAGTTTTATGCACTATATTTGGATGTTATATTCATATGTGATATCTGTTTAGTACAATCATACAACCGTGAAGATTTAATTGGTGAAAGTTAATGAATTCCGCTCTGATTTGTATGCAGCCTGTATGTAGTAGTTACAAGTTTCCGGGAAATAAACATTTGTTTAAATTTTTGTTTTTTAGGTAATTAACTTAAGGCAGTTTTAACTTCATAAATAACTTGGTCTTCTGTCTGTTGCTTTGAATGAGAGATGGATATTTTTCTTTCGTCACAAAATCTTCCTGCCTCAAACTCACTAAGATATATATATATATATATATATATACATATATACAGTAAGTCCTCGGGTTACGCCGGTCTCGACTTACGATGTTTCGTGGTTACGAACGCGCCCCCATAAAAATATAAAAAATATATTTTGCGTCGTTCCGTCTTACGCGGTTTAGCGTCGTAAGCAACGTAAACAAACAAACGCGAACTAGTTCCGGGCGCACGGCGGAAGAATACGCTTTGTGGGGGAGAGGACGGCGTCGCTTCGCTACGCTCATTCCTCGCCCATATGCCATTTTGGTTGTTTACACTGCCTCTCTCTCCCTCGTGTTGTATCGTTTTTGTAACTTTTTGCTCTTTGTTATGGCTCCCAAGCGCAAGGCGGACTCTTCTGATGGTAGTGCATCGAAGAAAAGAAAGGCCATCACCATGGAAATTAAAGTGGACATTATAAAGCGATCTGAGAAGGGAGAAACGCCAACAAACATTGGCCGCTCGCTTGGCCTTAGCCGTTCGACCGTTGCTACCATTATCAAAGATAAAGAGCGCATCGTTGAACATGTGAAAGGATCTGCTCCTATGAAAGCGACAGTGATAACTAAGCAGCGTAGTGGTCTAATAATTGAAATGGAAAGGTTATTGGTGCTTTGGTTGGAAGACCAAAATCAACGGCGTATCCCAGTCAGCCTTATGGTGATTCAGGAGAAGGCGAAAAGATTGTTTGAAGCGTTGAAAAAAGAAAAGGGGGAGGGAAGTGAAAGTGAAGAGTTTGTGGCTAGTAGGGGTTGGTTTATGCGATTTAAGGCTCGGGCCAATTACCATAACCTTAAATTGCAAGGTGAAGCTGCTAGTGGGGATGAGAAAGCAGCGAGTGAATTTCCTAAAGCGTTGTCTGAGATAATTAAGGAGAGGGGTTATTCTGCTCAGCAAGTGTTTAACGTAGACGAGACAGGTTTGTTTTGGAAACGTATGCCTAACCGCACTTACATCGCCAAGGAGGAGAAGTCAGCACCCGGTCATAAAGCCAGCAAGGAGAGGCTAAGTTTACTTCTTGGGGGTAATGCTGCTGGCGACTTCAAACTGAAGCCCTTGTTGGTGTATCAGGCTGAAAATCCAAGGGCACTCAAGGGCATTTGGAAGGGTCAACTACCAGTAATTTGGAAGTCCAACAAGAAGGCATGGGTGACACTTGCAGTGTTTGAGGACTGGTTCGTAAACCATTTTGTTCCAAGTGTGGAGCGGTATTGCGCCTCCAAGGGTATCCCCTTTAAGGTGTTGCTAGTGCTGGACAATGCCCCTGGACACCCTGCCCAGCTGGGAGACTTCACCCTAATGTCAAGGTGGTTTACCTTCCACCTAATACCACGGCCCTTTTACAGCCTATGGACCAAGGAGTGATTGCTTCGTTCAAGGCCTACTACCTACGAAGGACAATTGCTATGGCTTTACAGGCAACTGAAACCAAGAAGGACTTGACTCTGAAGGACTTTTGGAAATCCTACAACATCCTTGATGCTGTAAAGAACATTGCTAATTCCTGGGAGGAGGTTTAAGCAAACAAACATGAATGGTGTCTGGAAGAAAATTTGTCCTCAATTTGTGAATGATTTCCATGGGTTTGAGGACACAGTTCAGCTAGTTGTCAAGAACGTTGTTGCCCTGAGTAAGGAAATCAATTTGGAGATGGAGGTTGATGATGTTACAGAGCTGCTGGAGTCTCATGGCGAGGAGTTATCTGCTGAGGACCTGATACAACTGGAGAAGCAGATGATAGAGGAAGAAGAAGAAGCACCCACCCCAGAGCCTAAGGCTTTCACAAGGCAGGACTTGACAAGAGGTTTTGCGGAGTTGCAGCAAGCGTTGTCAACTTTTGAGGCTCAGGATCCCAACTTGGACAGGTTCACTAGGGTTTCCAGAGGCGTCATGGATTTGATGCAGTGTTACAAGGAGATCTTGGATGAAAAGAGGTCGCTCTCTGTTCAGACTAACCTGGAGCAGTATTTTAAGAAGGTAGAGAGGCCTGCAGGAGATCCTGTACCCTCTACCTCAGCTGCCTCTGCTAATCCAGACTCGCCTGCCCCACAATCTCCAGCACCTTCTGAATGTTCTGCTAACCCAGACTCACCTGCCCCAGTATCTCCAGCACCTTCTGTAGGTTCTGCCTCACCTAAAGACTCACCTGCCCCAACATCTCCAGTAGTATGTTCTGCCTCACCTCAAGAATCACCTGCCTCAGCATCTCCAGTAGTATGTTCTGCCTCACCTCAAGAATCACCTGCCTCAGCATCTCCAGCAACTTCTGGAGGTTCTTTTTCTCTTCACTAACCTCCCCCAGTCTCTCCAGCACCGCAGCTTCCTCTCCAGTGTGCAAGCCAATCAAATTAATAAAGGTAAGGAATTGTTCTCTCGTTGTTATTGATAGGTATTTACATTAAATCATGTGGTATTTTTCAATGTTCCGACTTACGCTGAAAATCGTGTTACGACGCATCTTAAGAACGGATCAACGTCGTAACTCGAGGACCCCCCTGTATATATATCTTGAACGGGTCTTAAGATCAAATGATACTCATTTAAACAAAATGAAACAAACTGCTAACAGGCAACTATGTACTCCTACCCTTGTTCCGAAGCAGCAGCAAGCTAGGCAAATAAATTCCGGTAATTACAAAAATATACTTTTTATTTCCCAAATTAGCTAACATTAAAATGGAACAAAATCAATTAATAAAATGAAATAAAATGAATTAACTCTGACCCCCCAAAAAACCGTTAAACTATCGTTTCCTCTCCAAATCACATTTAAGTAAGCACCCCCTCTTATCTCAGTATGTCCGGCTAACCATAACATTTTAATAAGTCAATAAAAGTCTTAGAGAATCCATTTTTCTATAAGGTGACTTTGAACCCATCTTATTCGATGGGTCTGTAACACCTTGGAACACCTCCTCCAGGCGTGTTCCGCACTCTGTCACTTATCTCCCCATAACAAAAGTCATATATCGTTCGTTACGAACACACACAGCCACACCCTATGGTGCACCCAGCAAGCACGGGTGCTTCATGCCCAAAGCGTGTGATCTTCAAGGCGTCATCGACCTCAAAGTCTTTCCTGGCTGTTTTTCATTTCAGCATCTACGAGGAATCCAGCGCTTGTCTCTAACCGGCTTGTCTCTAACTGGAAAGAGTTGAGATTAACAATTCACTACCGTTCCTTTAAGATATATATATATATATAATTATATGTTATTATATATGTATACGTATATATGTATCATGTATTTATTATATTATATATATATATATATATATATATTATATATTTATGTATGTGTGTGTGTGTGTGCGTGTGCTACACGCAGATAGCGAAACCCGGCATTTCACAAATTGCCCGAAATTTCAAGTAGATAGCGAAATGCACTTAGAGACATTTGATCTCTCTATGGGCTAATACTAAAGACGGAGAAACGGTGACTCACCTACACTGTTCCGCAACACACCACACATACACACACAGATATATATACATATATATATATATATATATATATATATATATATATATTCCTATCGAACTTAGTATTTGCATTTGGAATCAATATCAATCCACTCCACCAAGATGGCTGATTGGCAAATTTGCAACAGTTAGAGAATTATTAACTTTTCTCACTGATATATACGAGTGACTTTCACATTCACAAATATTATGTCACAAAAGCCAATAATTTAGTTTACCCTTATGATTAACTCACACTAAGAGGGAGTTTTAGCAGATAAGTGCATATGCCCCGTCCTGGATTCAAACTTGGACCTAGTTTAGACATAGCGATAGAAGTAATTTTGAGTAGTAACCGCCTGTGAGGATAGATATTAATTGAGATCGACTCTGCTCTAATTATGCTTGTCATATTTAGGTTTTGTATTTGGAATCGATATCAACGCATTGGTAAAATTGTAGTGCTCGAATTTCTTATCATCACAAGTATTAAGCCTCAAATACTGTTTAATATATAATTCACTGTAGTTGTAGAATAGCTTCCACTCAAGTGTCCAACCTTTGAAGAAAAGTTTTCAAGGAAGTTTAAAGATATTTCATTAGTAATTAACCTGTGGATTTGTTTTACCCCTTGAGGAATTCCTTCCTTTTCTTAGATATCGGTAAGAAAAATGTAAAAATACAGAAATTTGGTAGAATTTATGTAACAGTAGAATACTCAGATATTGTAGTCTTTTTCATTGAGTTATAAAAAAACTTTTATTGGAAATTGCATTCGAAATTATCTCTTATTAATGTAAGGATCAGGATATCAACAATTCTCTCTCTCTCTCTCTCCAGTCTGGGCATTGTTGTTCGTTGTAATACGAAATAGTTTCATGCTGAAGGCAGAATATAATCGAACTGGACTGTAAATTAAATTAATCTTTGCGCTGTAATTTGACACAGCCACTGACATAGAGAACAGATTCAACCTCGACTCGAAGTGACTGATTTCAGTTACGCCAATCAGCTGTTGAATTTCAGCTGGTATCTTGTTAATATCGCTTTTGTGTTGCAATGTATATATGAATATATATATATAATATATATATATATATATATATATATATATATATATATATATATATATATAAAGGTATAATCCACGAAGGAAAACTAAACAACGGAGATTCTGCAAGATCTTTCGGCTCGACGTCCTTCGTGGCTTATACTTTATCTATGGATTTATCACGTTCCAAACTTTCGTGATTCAGTTATACATATATACATAAATACGTACATATATATATATATATATATATATATAATATATATATAATTATATATATAGAATAACTTGATCACGAAGTATATAATACGTGATGCTATGTATAAAGTGATTGGACCAATAATGCTAGAAATGATTGTGTGGTGAATTTATCGACCAAACAAATAAGTGATAATGCAGTGCGCGCATTAGGCTTTGGGCTGTCTTTCTTCATTTGTAACAAACCCTCAGCTTTATCAATAGCGACATCTCTATATAAGTTTGAAAAATACTGTGACCTACCACAAAATCATTTAGACATTATCAAAGGCATGACATATAGTGCTACGCATGCCTACCATGAAGATAACTTCCCCGCTCGCTACAGAAAAAGTTTAAAAGAATTGAAGAATGATAATAGCTTACACATTACCAAGGCTGATAAATCCAATAGTTTAGTGGTTCTTGACAAAACTGACTACATATCACGCATGCATACTTTACTAGAGGATGAAATAACTTACAAAAAACTCGCAAAAAATCCGTTGGACCAAGTAATAAAAAACTTTAATATCAATATCAAACAAATTCTTAAAGATAAAAAAAAGAACTTTTGTGTCAGTTAACTGTAAAGTGTCCCTCATTACCTTATTTATATGGCCTAGTCAAAACCTATGCGCCCAATTATTAGTACTGTAGGATCAATTCCTTATAAACTATCTAAATATCTTACTAAACTGTTATCCCCGCTACTAGGAACTGTATCTAATTCACACATCCGGAATTCTCTTGATCTTGTGGAAAAATTAAATAACATTGTACTAAACCCTAGCGATATTTTTGTCAGTTTTGATGTATGTTCTTTGTTTACAAAAGTCCCTATTGACTCTGTGCTAGAATAATTAAGTAATGAACTTGTACTGCATGAATTGCCTATGTCCGTTAGTCACATAATTTCCTTAATTAAGTTATGTATTTATGATTGCAGATTTATTTTTAATGGAGAATATTACCAACAAATATTTGGTATGGCCCTGGGTAACCCTTTTTCACCTCTCCTTTCAAACTTATATATGGAATTTTTTGAGAGACGACACCTCCCGAATATCACACTTATCCCCTTAAAATGGTAACGATATGTCGATGATATCTTAGTAGTCTTACCTGGTGGTATCGATGTAAATGATTTACTGTCTAAATTGAATAATTTAGTGCCATCCATAAAATTCACTGTTGAAATTGAAAATAACAATGTCATCCCTTTCCTAGATGTATTAATACATAGAGAATCTTTCCAATACAAATTCAGTATTTATAGAAAATAATTTAACATATGTACATTTTTATTCTGGCCACCATCTTAATATTAAAATTTCAATTTTTTCTTCTATGTTCCTACGCGCTTTGCGTATCACGAGTCCACAATACCTTGACCAAGAAATAGAATACATAAAAAAGATAGGAAACGATCTCTGCTACCCACCTCATTTAATTGATTTATGTTATCAAAAAGCTCATAAAAAGTTTTATAATGTTGCTATTAATGAAAAAGAAATGCCTAAAAATGTACTTAGCTTACCTTATTTTCGTGGATTTTAAACCATAAAATCAATATTTAAATCGTTTAATGTTAATGTAGTGTTCTCTTATAACAATACCATTAAAGATATGCTAATTAAGAATAGTCCCGTAACAAATAACAACATCATTTACAAAATTCCTTGTAAGGATTGCCCATCGTTTTACGTTGGTCAGTCTAGTAAAAATTTATGTGTTCGGATTAAGCAGCATATGTATTCAGTTGGAACAGCCCAGACTTCAAATGCACTGTTTATCCATCTGAGTGAAAAATCTCATTGTATTAATTGGGGTGATACCTCGGTAATTGCTAGATCTAATGATTATGTTTCAAGAAATTTACTGGAATCGGCAATAATACAAATCACGATAAAAATAACCTAAATCTTAGTCTGGGAATGTACCATTTGGACCCATATATTTGTAAAATGTTTATGAAGGACCTCAAAATAAATTAAGAACTAATAAATTAGTCCCACGTGTATATAGTTATTAATTCTCTCTCTCTCTCTCTCTCTGGTTCGATATTCTCTCTCCCTCTTTCTCTTGCTCGATATATATATATATATATATATATATATTTATATTTTCTTTCGTCTTTTCATTAATAATAATTTTTGTTGGGAAAATTTGTGTAAAAATTCATGATATTAAATTGTATATGCTCCCGTGTTGTTTTCAAAATGTACTGTTTTTCTGGAAGAATCACTTGTTTACTGCGGGTATCCTTCAAGTTGTGGCTAGCCTATGACTCCTCCTCCTCTCTGTAGAGTGAAAATCGCCCTTATGGCTAATCTGGTAGTGTCGTTTGTATATTAAGCCTTCTTTTGGACTTATGTGTTCTTTGTAAAATCAGTATGCCTCAGTAAAGGGTCCGAATAGGACCGAAAGTACTTGGCTAATTCGTTTTTTCATTTTTTTCCTTCGTGGCAAAAAAGCCTTTATTTATATATATATACTTATTATGTGTATTTTTTGGCTCCTCCCCTGTTCACAGGGAGGGTTGGTTTCCAGATCGGGAGCACCTTCCCGTTAGTTTTATTTAAGTGCATACAGGGTTGTTAGTGCTTTGGCCTTTTCTAGGCTCCCAGCTGTGCCTGGTACTAATTAACTTCAGGGTCGACTGGTGGCTGTAGCCCGAACACAAACTTTAGACTCAACTGTTAGTCTCGCATATCAACGATTATTCTGCACGCGTCACATACACAACATACAAAACATATATATGTGTGTATGATATATATATATATATATATATATATATATATATATATATATATATATATATATATATGTATTTATATTTTTGTGGTTTTATATTGATATATATATATATATATATATATATATATATATATATATATATATATATATATATATATATATATAAACTACACACACACACACACACATATATATATATATATATATATATATATATATATATATGTATATATATATATACACACACACACACACACACATATATATATATATATATATATATATATATATATATATATATATATATATATAGTATATATATATATATATATATATATACTATATATATATATGGTAAGTGTAGTTTACATATATGGAATGATTCCAGTCCATATATATAAAAGATTGCTTGCAGGAATGTGATCAGACTAGAGACGCTAAAGATGACGTATACAATAAGTATGTAGGCTAAGATAACATGCCGTCACCTGTAGTCATTCAATTGTTTATAAACATTAGTCCAAGCTCCCTGCTTATGAGACAACTACCCCACCGACCTATAATTAAAACGGCCTACGTGATCTGTAGCGTGTCTCATTTGATTGTGTGTTCGTATGAAACTATGTCATTTGTATGTATGTTCATATGTTCGAACTACTGTCTGTTCCTTCATAACTTGTAACAAGAAGATGGTAGACAGGGAGAACAGAGTTAGCTATCGTCATTAGAAGACCTGTACCTCTTTACCTAAGCTTTATCATGTAGAGGAATAGGATTAACCATCATCATTGGCAGAAGCGATCAAGCTATCGTTATTAGAAGACTTGTACACATCATATTTGATCTTCAGCATGTAAACTTCAGAAGAATACATATAGTTTTATATTTCGTGTTTTCTACAAGAACCTCCTCACCATGAGTTTAACACATCGTCGTAATAACCAACAAGATAAAACCGACTTCGTAATGATCTACAAACCCCCAGACACTCCATTGAAGATGGAAGTGCAATACCAACCGACTTAGCGTAAGATTATCGCCAGTCTAACATTACCTCATAGGACGCCTTATCATACAAGGCACAAGCCCTAATATTGGTGGCCAGCGTACCAGAAGAACTCTACAAACGTCTACGAAGAAAAACCAGATAATAAATCATGTATCATAAGAAGTCAACGACGACGGAAGCAGCAGATTCTTCAAGCAACATAGTATCATCGTTAGTGAGCGACTTCAGAAAACAACAAGAACTCTTTAACGACGACGAAAGCAAGAGATTCTTCAACCAACTTAGTATCATCGGTTAGTGAATAACTTTCAAGAAACAAAACCGACGTGTCTTTTTTCCTACGACAACGCAAGCTTCGTCTCTCATTAGAATCATTCAAGAAAACATCGTTAGTGAGCGTTTCCGGCACTCCAAGAAACAACCGAACGCGTCTGCAGCATCGGATCTTTCAAGGGCTCGAATCATCGAAACAACGCGCACGGGGGTAAAACTGAAGCCAAACCAGGTCATCCGCTAAATAGAGAAGGAGGACCAAGGCCGTGTGTCGTTATCGGAACCCACGTGACTTCCCACAAAAGCAAGCTAAGTACAATTTTTTATTCATTTGGAGTAACTTTGAGTGTTTCCTTTGCAGGTCGAATTTCGTTATTCCTGTGGCTGAAGTTACGAGACATTCTTAATCTTATTTTTTTACAGAAATTATCTACATCATTGAGATATTGCTACTGCGAGTTTTTATCTTTGATCGAGTGTCTGTTTCCAGAAAGTTCTACTGAAATATCATAATCATATACTATGTTAATTTTATCATTTTGGGTGATTATAATCCCTTACGTAACAAATCATATTAAACAGTGAATATGCGTTTACGCAGTGGACGTCTGTATTTATTCAGATGCATGGATAGGGTCGTTAAGCACCGTAGTGATTAGAAAACACACAAAAACAAGTGGAACACCCGTACAAATCTAGATAAATTAGAGGTAACACTATTTCGGTCATGACAATAAATGCTCCTTTGCAAAGTCCCGATCGCAGTTTTAGCCTTGAGTTTTTTTAGTTATATAAAATATCGAACCTCAATGACTCAACTTAACTTTTAAAATATGGCTGGATTGCAAGGAATAACATGTCTGTAAAAAACAATTTCATCAGGCTAAATGCGCTGACCAGGATCCCTCACTATTTCAAATTTTAGCAAAGAATGAAGTACAAACAGTTAATATTGAATGCAGTAGATGATAACTTGTCTTATTAGTAATCGCTCAGTTCCTAATAGTTCGTCATTCATTGCTTTATACGTAACCAGCAACATAATGCTAAAAACACAACAATACGTTGCCGATGGTAATAAAGAGAAGGATCTTAATTATTACAAAAAAAAAAAAAAAATAGAAACAGTAGCCCGTTCAGAATCAAACAAGCAAACTCGGTGACTGTGTCACCTAGTCAAGCGGTCAAGGTCAGTCAAAAACTGCCGAAGTGTTCAAAGCATAGCAAATTCCATACAATAAGCGACTCTAGCAAGAGTGGGGAAAAGCGATGTTGGTTCATACATACCGATATCTTTTTGAATTAAAAAAGGATTTTTCCTATGAAACACACGACCGTATAAAGTAATCAGAGCAGGTTTTCGTTTTTTTTTTAAATACGTAAGTTATTATAAGTAGTGGTGGATAAAGCCCGACTGTACGCGCCGTAAAAATTAGAATATCTTGTTTATTCCTTTAGTACACGTAATATCCTGTATTTACGGACTCACCGTCTGTTGTTCGAACTTCCCCTAATGAGAAGTCCGGATAAGCGAGCGTTTACAGATACCTCTATAGTTATAAAAAACATTGATCTGTATCTAGTGTAATTGTAAGATTCATCTAGGGGTATACAAAATATTAACTTACATCCTGCAAAATAAGGCGTGTTTATCAAAGGGAAATCCTATAAACCTTCAAACATATTAAAATCCGTTTGAACAAAAATGAGACAGTTAATCAAATAATAACTTATATAAAGGAACTATACATTTGTCTCATAAATCGTAACATTGTTCAAATGACCCAACAGAATTCTCCCACAACCGCAGTCGCACTTTGCACGCAAAATCTCGAGAAGCATGCACCCTCGAATGTCTTAGTGCGTGTAAAAAGACTTTGCTGGGAAATGAAATTTTAATCCTTCCCGACACTGAAATATAACGATTTCCGCGAACAAAGCCCTAAAAGTATACATATCGTGGATACGGAAGTTATATATCGCATTTTTTGTATTGTTGCTAATTTTTAATCACGCCCAACCAGTCGTGGATGAATCTACTGATAATCTATCTAAAGTAATATCGTAAAGTCATTCAAGCAGAGGTGATTCAGCAGAATTTTTTTTTATCTTCTACCTGAATACCAGGAAGTTTCTCACTAGCGAGTGATCTCTGGGAAAAAACGGATGTAATTTAACACAAAATACGGTCTATGGACAAACATAAAGCTATTTACGTACCTTCGTATAGATTCTCAAGAAATTTCAAAATAGAGATAAATGACGAAGTTGAAAAAATGTTAGTAATAGGAGTCATTAGGAAATCAAATAAGCCCATATAATTTTTCCCTCAAACGTCATGCCATAAAGATCGGACTTGGCGTATCTGCGTAGATTTCTGTCGCTTAAACAAGGAAACGACTCCCGATAGTTTCCAGTGCGATGTACCGACGACATCTTATCTCTGTTAGGTTAGAATAAATTTTTTTCACCAACTTGGACTTACTTAAATGCTTTTACCAGATACCATTACTAAGTGATTGTACCTCATACACCGTTTTCAGCACACTCAGGGGACATTATCAATTTTTACGTATGCCTCCGGCTTACGTTGCGCCCCAATTATAATATAGTGTTTGGAGATTTTAAGGGGATACCCTACATGCTTATATGGTTGATCTTGTAATCTTTTCTAAAAAAAATACCTTAGAAGTACATTCACATAAGTAGAGCTAGTGCTACAGAGACAAAGACAAATAATCTCAGAGTAAAATATTCTAAATGTGAGTTTTTTTAAAAACCGAAACATGTTTATCTAGGTTTTATGTGTCTAGTCAAGGTCTTAAAGTAGTCCATGGTAAGGTGTCGGCTATTCATAACTTTCCGGTACCTATTAACGTAAAAGGGGATACAGCACTTTGCGCTTTAGTGGGTATTACAATCGTATGCAAATATGTAACTCTTCAATCATGACAGCTCCTTTAACAGATCTTACGAAGAAGAGCGTAGATTTATTATGGTCTAAAAAGCATAAACAGGCGTTCGATATCTTAAAAGCGGAATAATGCAGCTCACCTAACTTAAAAAATCCCTGATTTAAATAAGGAATTTTTTTTTTATTGCAACAGACGCCTCAGACCAAGGGGTAAGAGGGATACTACTTCAGCAATATGATAAACAGTTCTTTCCTATAGCTTTTTATTCACGTAAACTAAAGCCCTCTGAAAGTAAATATGCAGTAAT
Source organism: Macrobrachium nipponense (assembly GCF_015104395.2). Taxonomy (NCBI): domain Eukaryota; kingdom Metazoa; phylum Arthropoda; class Malacostraca; order Decapoda; family Palaemonidae; genus Macrobrachium; species Macrobrachium nipponense. The sequence continues at coordinate 25,357,745 of NC_061092.1, forward strand.
AGGCAAGGAAGGGCTAGGTATCTTTAACACTAGTACATTTTAAGTTCATAATCTATGGCTATCCTGATAAAGTCCTTACTGAACATGAGTCCTTTACCGAGTTTTTTCAAAGGCTTTAATCACAGTCCAAAAGGAACTCGGTGACAAATGATCATTCAGGTTATTGGAGCCAAGATAAGATATCTACCTGGGAAAGCAAAATATCATAGCTGACGCATTATCCCGCAATCCCGCACCATACAGCAAAGAACCCTTAATTGGACTAAAAGATATAGAAACATCCGTGCCTATTGTTAAAACCGTATCTAAACAAGAAAATTCCTTAACCCAAGAGATCGCGAGCATTGAATATCTGGGTCGGAGCGCAGAACTGTTACAAATGAACAAAGCAAGTGTCAACAGCGATAAGCAAAACAATAAACACCAAACAATAAACACTTCGAAACGGAAACAGGGTCAGTGGCTAGGCAAAAACAATAAACACTTCGAGCAGAAACCCTAAAGCAAAAGTATATTTATAGTATGTGTATCAGAATAATGTAATCAAATGTAATGTTCTATGTAGGTCTGTGACGAGGAAAACCCGAAGAACACAGCAGATGACTAACGACCAGGTATTAGTAATAATCTCTTTCATACCAATCGTCATAAACAACTGGTTGTTTGCATTCCGTCATCCAGTGGTTTCCCTAAGTATGTCACAAAGAACGCCAAATCAACTGTTTTTACTGGCCCTAACAACTGCTTACAGATATAGCACATAACTGATTGTAACACGTGTCATGAAAACAAGGGACACACTAAGACACCTGTCAGTTAAGGGCCTATCCTGTGCCAAATCAATCCTTGAAAGAATATACGTAGAATTATTAACGGAATTACGAGTCTGACAGAGGGAATAAACACTTCTTAGTGTTAATAGTTCCTTGACACGTTATATAGAATTAATAGCACCAAAAAAAACAAACACCGAAATTGAGTGCGTTAGGAATATTTATGAGTGCTAAATCAGTAAACATGGAATTCAACACATAATAATCTGTGACTCGGGTGGTGTAAATCAATAATAATCTCCTTAACACGTTGTGTGAATTCCTATCCATTAAGAAAACCAATAATATATTTTATCACCCAGAGTCAATCGGTTTGGTAGAAATACCGGATAATCAAATAGGAAGTGTCAATGTCTTACGAGTTACAATTCGTGATATTGGATCCGAACTGGATTATAGCGGTTCTCGCGGTTTTAAATACTTTATCATTTATATCTTGTATCTATAGAATTGATGCCGCAAGTAGGCCTTATACGGTACGCCGCTAGAACACTTTTCCACACATTCAAGCCAACCTTATGTATCAAATATATATAAAAAAATATATAAATAAATAAATATAAAAAATAAAATAAATATGGATACAAGTGGAGTCAATATAATACACTCCGTAAGAAGTCGGAAGGGTTACAAATTATAATAAAAAAGGAATCACGATAAAATCAATAAGCAAAACGTAACCATAGATAATTAAATATCCAAATATATATGCGTAAAGAATTGAACTCTAACTTAACGCTTTAGTAATGACAAATAAGCTAAAGTTCAGAACATATCCAAAATCTACTGACATATTGTCTGTCCCGGTGATTTATATTCGTAGTCAATGAAAAAAAAAAATTAAATAAATAATAATAAATAAATAAATAAATAAAAATAAAAGAGATTTTAAAGTCAGGAAGTCTAGAAGTGAAAATGTTATCTATGAATTAATCCTATATGAATCTTATACAGGGCTAATAATATATATAGAATTTTGTATGGAAACCTTTTTCATTAGTTGAATAAAGGTCTATTTAACAAAATAATCATGCAGTTTTCCAACATGAAACTAATATATTGTTCAATTTTGGTACTGTTTTTTTTTTTCAGACATTCTTTTCGTGTGGGTCGAGTATTAAAAAGATAATAATTTATCCTAAAGTCGTATTTTTGTTGCAGCAAGTAACGTAACTCTTAGCTGGCTGAGAGCAATCTCCTGCCAAGTGACGACGTCATCATTGCCGTATCAGCATTGTTCCTTTTAACCTCAATAATCTGCTTACACAGGCTTCATCTGTGTGTGTCTCTGCTTGCAAAACAGATTGACTGGAGAAAGGAATGCTTAGCCCGAACTTCTCATGGGCAAGGCAGGACGTTAGGTACAAGTGTCTATCGGTGTGCGCAATGCAACTTGCAATCATTTTAAAATTAATGAACAAAATAAAGCAAATAGAATTTCTATAACAACAAAATGAATTAATTTTTTCTGAACCTCATAGACATTTAGAAGTATCACGATATGGATATGGATTATTTACTTGCAACATTAGCTTATTACAATCCAGGTAAATCACATTCATGGGAAATGTTACATTTCTTGAAAACCCCAAAGTTTATATAGAAATTAGTTACATAGTGGGTTTTTCGTTGCATCTCCTACCTATTAATAATGTTTTAAAAGTTAACCTCAGAGGATGCGCACGAGAAAATTGCATATTCTTTTGTTAGGGCACATAGAATCATGATTAATCTTCTCTTTGACTCTTATGTTGCCTGGCAATCTTACAATTAGCTCCGTTTTCCACTTCTTTGTCTAGTAACTTACTACCAGTAATATCGAATTTTCTTTGGGATTTGTATTGATATCTGTTTATTTGTTATAATTATGGATATTTTTACAAGTCATCATAGACCTGGATAGGTTCACTCATTGTTAATGCCATGGATAAAAAAAGTTTGTACAGCGGACTCTTTTGTTAATTCCAAAATATCAGCGAATTCATGTGGGTTACGTCCTGGTCTAAATGGCTCTCTCCCCTCCCCTGTATTTGGATGTCGTCTGAATTTACTTTGCCCTTGTGACAAGTATAATTTCACTTGCAGGCTGATTAATGGAACCTGGTTACAGTATCCTGCAGTACGAGAGTTTTCACCTCGCAACTTCAAAAAATCGTTCGTCGCAGCGGACGACTACAGTCAAGTAACAACCGCCTACAATGTGAAAGGAATTCATGGACTTCTTCGACCGACACCGTATCTCGTCGTTAATCTCGTTTTAATGCGGAATGCTCTGGCGGCTGTCGGAATCGACTACGAATGGGACATACTTCCGACAATTACGACCCGAAGGATATTCAACTCTACTTTGCTGGCGAAGGACTCGTGCTGGGGATGTTTTTTTTTATTTCATCATCGCGAACGTAATCGTGTAGCTTAGGATGCAGAGAATAAGTATGAGCGCAAAAATAGAACGTTGGACCCGCCCAGGCAAATTTTCCCCTTGTTTTAACCCTGTGAAAATAGGCCGTTTCATTGGGTTATAGGTGGTTGTCTCTGGAACTGTGTAATGGACGAAAAGTTGTTCGAACGTTAGTTAAAAGTGAAGTAGTATAACCTCGGTCATGTATCCTATATATATAAAGTTCATTTATCCCCTTATTATATAAAAATGATCATAAATAACAGAATCGAAAATATATTTTTTGCGTGTGCGCACTAGGAATCTATATATAAATGATCATAAATAACGGAATCGAAAAATATAATCTTTGCGTGTACGCAATAGGAATATTTTAAAGTGCACATATATTAATCATAATTATGAATCCATATACATATGTATAAACAAATCAGGTAGCCTATAATCAATCTGTTACCTTTTATCTTACCAATATCTGCAGTTATATGAGTTAGTATATTGATTAATGTATCAGATATATAACATTTTGCATAAAAATCAACGAATCAATCAGCATAAACATTAATAATTTTATCAATTCATATATGAAATTTTTTATCAGTTAAAATATGATTTTTATCATGTTAATCTTCATTCTATGCAATTATCAGAGTACATTAGTATTTTCTGTAGCATATGTATCTTAATGAGATGAAGTGAAAAACTGTATCATTATATATCCGTGATCACTATTATTTACCAATATCATTGTTTTATATTTTATTACTTGAATCAATTCATGTACACCATGAATTTTTATTTATACTAATATATATATATATATATATATATATATATATATATATATATATATATATATATATCACATAGTGTCTGTATCACACTCCTATAAGTCAAATGCAAGTCAAGTTTGAGTAATAACCAGTAGCTGGTTTTGGTAGCTGACCGAGCTAATGTAAGTGTTTACATAATAAAAATATGGAATGTTAGTCCATATATATAAAAGATTGCTTGCAGGAATGTGATCAGACTAGAGACGCTAAAGATGACGTATACAATAAGTATGTAGGCTAAGATAACATGCCGTCACCTGTAGTCATTCAATTGTTTATAAACATTAGTCCAAGCTCCCTGCTTGAGACAACTACCCCGACCTATAATTAAAACGGCCTACGTGATCTGTAAGCGTGTCTCATTTGATTGTGTGTTCGTATGAAACTATGTCATTTGTATGTATGTTCATATGTTCGAACTACTGTCTGTTCCTTCATAACTTGTAACAGAGATGGTAGACAGGGAGAACAGAGTTAGCTATCGTCATTAGAAGACCTGTACCTCTTTACCTAAGCTTTATCATGTAGAGGAATAGGATTAGCCATCATCATTGGCAGAAGCGATCAAGCTATCGTTATTAGAAGACTTGTACAATCATATTTGATCTTCAGCTGTGGTAAAACTTCAGAAGAATACATATAGTTTTATATTTCGTGTTTTCTACAAGAACCTCCTCACCATGAGTTTAACACATCGTCGTAATAACCAACAAGATAAAACCGACGTTCGTAAATGACTACAAACCCCCAGACACTCCATTGAAGATGGAAGTGCAATACCAACCGACTTAGCGTAAGATTATCGCTAGTCTAACATTACCTCATAGGGCGCCTTATCATACAAGGCACAAGCCCTAATATATATATATATATATATATATATATATATATATATATATATATATATATATATATATATATATATATATATGACCTGATCTCGGTCATTTGTGGGTTCGGGATATGAAGTAAAAAGCAGGAGGGAGATAAGTTTACGTGCGATGGACAATGGGAGGCCGCATGCAAAAATAATAATCGAGGGGAATACGTTTAACACAGGTGTATTCTTCTTAGCTACACAGGTGGCCTTTACTTGTAATTATTACGTTAACTATGCTATTGACCAACCGGACGGCAGGTTAGACTGTTACTGACACTCATGGTGACACACGTCTTTGTGTGGCGGCCGACGGGAACGGGACTGCGGAGGCACTGGGCACTCTCGACCCAGTTTGTCTGTGCTCTATGGGACCCGCTAACGAACTGCTCTGACCGATGGTGCGGCCTGTTTCAAATGCCCCCTTTCAGATGGCATCGTTATGCAAGAAGATGATTGGTTATTCTGGCTCCTTAGACACAAGGGCCAATCACTAAGGGATATAGAGATACGTGGTACTCTTTTGAACTACCAAGCCACGCCAACTTGTAACGTCTTTGGCGGCTGACTTGTTTTGTTATACACACAGAATCACTTATAACGGTTTCACGGGAATTCAGACTATCACGGAAAAGGCATATTCAAAACTGTATCGAATCAGCTCATCACTCCCTCCCCAGTTCTTGCGTCCCGCAAGACATACACTGATCTTATGATTTGCGCATTGTTGTTCTTCTTTGAGTGCCACACCGCCTTTGAGTGCCGTACCATCCAGTTTGTGCAAAATTTAAAACTATTTGGGTAGGGCCATTTGGCGTGTTACAAACACAAGTTACAACAAATGAATCTCACGCCTCACAATGTGTCATACAGAAAAACAAATTTAGGTTCACATTCAATAATGTCAATTAAAAATGGATAGTCACAGCTCCAGCTCGAAAAGCTAAATTCATAAACAAAAATTCACATAACATGAGTCAAAAATGAAACGTTACTCATAAGATATTTGGTAAAAGTATAAGAAAACTTATTGGATTCCTTCTGCAACACAATAAAAACAAGAAAATAATCAAAATTCAAAGATTACACACAAAAAATAACTTTTTTTCAAAATAATCTCTCTTTCCTACATCATCGATGGAAGATCATAAATTTCTGACAAAGCATAAACAGCATTGACAACGATATGAAATTTTGGACACAGTATAATCGACATCGTTAGAAATGAACAAAAATGAGATGCATTGCAATAACGTGTTTAATATGACTTGAAATGCAATAAAATTAATAATACAATAAAAAACAATACAATTATGAATACATAGACTCAGTCATTATCATATGCTTGGAACTGTAACAAAAGAATTTTTTATTTTTATTAGACATCAATTTCTCAGGAATAACTGACATGAAACAAATTGCATAAGCATGATTTTATGATATTCTCTGTGACGGGACCACATTTCTATTCAGGATCGCACTGGTATGCTACGCAAGACGCCTACGCACACTTACAAATTACGTGGATGGTTTGCTTTATCGAAGAGGGATGAACGGTGGCACAAGTTACTAATTTTTTTTCTCTCCTTTTCTATGAAGAATTTATCTCGTGCATTTCAGAAAACTGTGACTTGTCAGTCAACTCCCTTACACAATAGCAAGCCCACACACACTCATCTCATGTAAACTCCTACGGCGCTCACTCAACACGTTCATACAACAGCTGACTCACTTGCCTCTGTTTTCTGTGCAACTCACCCACAGGTGTAACTGAAACATTTAACTGTATGTCTCGCAGTTCCTCTCTCTCTCTGTATGGCTCATGCCTTACAGTACTCTTGGGAAAGAGCGTCTGCTACTCTTATTATTTTATATATATATATTATATATATATATATATATATATATATATATATATATATATATATATATATATTATATATATGATCAATCCCCACAATGCCGAACTCTTACAGTTGCTCGATTCTACGATCTTGTTGAGAAGTTAACATTCTGAAGGGCATATCTATATCAGGGATAAAAATACAATTTGTTCTCACTTCATTATCAAATTTAAAATTACTTCTCTTTCCCAATGAAAATCTGACTGTTCTTTCAACAAATATATCAGTCTAGTTACTTTACTCAAACAAATTCTTTAATGAATTTACGTTAATAATTCTGTCTTTAAATCTTATTTACAATTCTTCGATGGGGACAAAAGGGATACATTGTCGTTCGTGATAACTTTAAATGTGATCAGAACACGGCCTAAGAGAACCATCCTTTTTTAAATTTTCTTTTTAGACATATTTTTCTAACGTTACTTCAACAAATTCCCTATCTGCATTTCCCTAACACATGCTATTCATTACACTACTAAAGGCTACACAACTCGTTCATTGTGCAGTCGAACTAATACTCATATTACTATCAGTGACAACTTTTAGCAATCACGACGGCTTCTAGGCGGGGCAGGGATTCCCACCTCCGGGGTGTGAAGGGTATCCTCTCATCACATCCCCAGTGTCCCAAGACACTATCCTGTAACTGTCCCTCTGCAATACGGTTGAGATGTTCCAGTTTTCTATGCAATTTCTTCACAGGTCAGCAACTCTATTAGTGCCAGCAGCGGTGCCGGCGATCGCTACTGACGCTATTAGTTGCTTGTATCTTCTTCACATCGAGCCTGGATTCTCTCACTGGTTGCTGGCTGTCATCTGACGTCTATCAGCTATTCCTTATTCTAACATCGCTTCATCCTATCCATACCTTAGGCAGGTATCGTGACTTCCTTCACGGGTCGAGGTTGGTAAGGGAACTTCTGCACTATTCACCTTGTTAATACCATCCCTCTACTCTTCAATAGGTCGCGATCAGAAGTAGGAGTGGACTTCCCCCTTCCCGCGGGGTCACGGGGTAGAGGCTTTGGTCGACCTCTCTCTGTCCCAGCATTCTTGACTCGTGGGTGGACAGGTTCGTCTTCTACTTCTCAGGGTGGTGACTTGCATCCCTTCCCTCACAACAAGACAACAAGGCGTCCCTTGTTCCCGGGCTCTGCATAACAGTCCTGCATGGCGCTGGGGGTAACCAGGGGTACTACCTTCCCGGCATTACCTCCATGCCATCTCCTGCTACTGCCAACTTCCGTCCTTCCTGGTGAGGTTGGACTGCTCGGCTCGCCATCTCACCGTTCAAAACACGTTCGTTACTCCTCTACTTGGTCTGCTACACGAGTCGGTTACTCGGGGGGTCACGAAGGGTGTTCGGGTGCCACCACCACGGCACCACCGTCGTTTGAATTTGGCGCTGCAACCGTCGATTTTGAATTCTCCCACACTAGTCTCTGTCTTAAACGGATTTTTCTAATATTTTGTTAATACTGCCGCAGGTTCGAATTCTCTCTCGCCCGTTCGTCATCGAATTCGGTCGCAGAAACTGTCTAACAGTGGTAATTTATTAACGATTTCTACGATCGCACTCTGCCTGTCTGGTTAGCACTGCGTTTTTCGAAATCGTAGGGTGTGTGATTGTACACTGTCTTTCTGGTTAGCAATGTGCATTTCGAAATCGTAGGGTGTGATTGTACACTGTCTTTCTGGTTAGCAATATGCATTTCGAAATCATAGGGTGTGATTCTACCACTGATCTTTCTGGTTAGCACTTGAGCATTTATCGAAATCGTAGGGCCACTCGATTTATTATTCCCGTTCTTAACACAGTTCGCCACTTTTCTGCCGATTGCTTTAGCCATACTGTTTTTATCCCGTCTGTTCGTTTCACCATTTCCCTCGTCATCACAGTTCATTAAACTTTCTCTCGTTTCCATACTTATTTCACTTCATATCACTGTTTATCGCCAAAAATGACGTAGCACTAACGTTTGTTTGACTCATGGTGACACACGTCTTTGTGTGGCGGCCGACGGGAACGGGACTGCGGAGGCACTGGGCACTCTCGACCCAGTTTGTCTGTGCTCTATGGGACCCGCTAACGAACTGCTCTGACGGATGGTGCGGCCTGTTTCAAATGCCCCCTTTCAGAAGGCATCGTTATGCAAGAAGCTGATTGGTTATTCTGGCTCCTTAGACACAAGGGCCAATCACGAAGGGATATAGAGATACGTGGTACTTTTTTGAACTACCAAGCCACGCCAACTTGTAACGTCTTTGGCGGCTGACTTGTTTTTTTATACACACAGAATCACTTATAACGGTTTCACGGGACTTCCGACTATCACGGAAAAGGCATATTCAAAACTGTATCGAATCAGCTCATATATATATAATGATGTGCGTGAAGACATAATATTTAATAACAACTAGCGCTTAATTTCGCGTTATACAATTTTTTTCAGGTAATACATGTGATTTTCCTTAACACACTTTTTCTTTAACGCCCTCAATAAAAGTCTTGAATTCAAGAAGTGCAGATGAATTTAATTCGTCTGATTTAAATGTAATGTCCAGGAGATTTTTAGTAAGTAGGATGGACAGAGGATTTTACAGTATGTTAGCTTAAATTAAAATCTGTAATCAGGAAACTTGATTCATTTTAAACATCGCCTCTGATTGAAGGGTCGGTGAACGGTCATCCAGGAATCATGAACGTCATATCTCTCTCTCTCTCTCTCTCTCTCGCTCTCTCTCTCTCTCTCTCTCTTGATGGCATATATCTGTGTTATTAATGGGCGAAATTATAACATGTTATCCCTATATATCTTTTTCCATCTCATTCGTAATGTGAAAAAATATGAATAGAGTATCAGCTTGCTCTATGTTCCTTTTCCAGGTAATTTATTATCTTGTCAAAATGTTCCAGGATAGTTTTTAGCTATATTAAGGGAAAGCCAGCTGGGTCTAAATTTATAGCCATATGATAAACTAGATTTAACACCAACTTGCGCGGAACTTTGGAAGGTTTGAAGTAATAT
>NC_061092.1:25370121-25382621 GCF_015104395.2 Macrobrachium nipponense
TTATATATATATATATATATATATATATATATATATATATATATATATATATATATATGTATATATATATATATATATATATATATATATATATATGTGTGTGTGTGTGTGTGTGTGTGTGTGTGTGTGTATGTATGTATGTATGTATGATATATAATGTACATACACATATACATTTTTTTCTTAGCTTACTTCTTTATCAACGTTTGTCATATTCTAACATCATTTCATTTCTCTCTCTCTCTCTCTCTCTCTCTCTCTCTCTCTCTCATCTCTCTCTCTCCTCTCTCTCTCTCTCTAGCTCTCTGAATGTTTTCAGTTCTTTCGAAAGTCTTGAAATCGCCAGCTTCGTCTCTCTCTCTCTCTCTCTCTCTTCTGGCTCTACTCTCTCTCTCTCTTCTTCTTCTTCTTCTTCTCTCTTTTCAGGGCAATCGAAAGTCTTGAAAGAGGCAACTGTGTATTAAAGCCCACTTAATGGGTCATTCGGCGTAAATCTCCCAAAGTTTCTTTAGCAGCACAATTTAAACTGCGAAGTTTCCTTTGAATTGTAGAATACCTGTTTAAAAAAAACATGAATTCCAACTACCAAATGAGATAATCCATCTCTCATAATGTTTATTAGAATATACGGTATGTAATCGCGGGCGTAAACCGAGTTGCTTTAAACTGGATTTACCATTGATTTCTCAGAAATTTCAAAGGATTTTTTTACCCTCACGCGTGTACGTCAGAATATGAATTCGAGAAAATTATTCTTGTAAAGTAAATATAGATGGAAAGAGCATCTTGTTGATAGATTGATAGATAGATAGATAGATAGATCGACAGATAGATAAGAAAGGGACTAATTTAAAGTTTCGCGTGTTATCAAGAGACGAGAATGGAAGTCTGTAACTGAAACTTGAATTAAATTTCATCCTCACAACGTACTCAAAAAAAAAAAAAAAAAAAAAAAAAAAAAAAAAAAAACTCAGGAACGGAGACGCTGTGAGCTCTTAGCCAAAGGAAATAGTTATTAGATTCCAGGAAGATTGATGAGCTCATGGCGAACTCCCCTCACCCCCACCCCACCCCTCCTTCAAAAAAAATGGAAAAACTTGTAAAGAAGAAAGATTGGTCAAAGGTGAATTGTCAGATGACTATAAAAAGAATGACTTTTTTCGAGGACGAGAGAGAGAGAGAGAGGAGAGAGAGTTGAAGTAAAACGAAATTATATCATGAGTCTGGAATTTTTCCGACTTCTTCTCTAGAGTAAATATATATGAGCATCTTATTTTGGAGGAAAGAGAGGAGAGAGAGAGAGAGAGAGAGAGCGAGAGAGAGAGAGAGAGAGAGTGAAGTAAAACGAGATACCAGATCTGGAATTTTTTTCTGCCTGGACTTTCTTCTAAGAGTAAATGTAGAAGAGAAAATCTTCATTTGAGAGAGAGAGAGAGATTGGAGAGGGGAGAGAGAGAGAGGATGAGAGAGGAAGGGGAGGAGAGATGCAAGTAAGTAAACGAAAGGTTATAATGATGACTGGAATTTTTCTGCCTGACTTTCTTCTCTAGAGTAAATGTAGAAGAGCATCTTCATTTGGAGAGAGAGAGAGAGAGAGAGAGAGTTGAAGTAAAACGAAGTTAAATCATGAGTCTGGAATTTTTTCTGTCTGACTTTCTTCTCTAGAGTAAATGTAGAAGAATATCTTAATTTGGAGAGAGAGAGAGAGAGAGAGAGAGAGAGAGAGAGAGAGAGAGAGAGAGAGAGAGAGAGAGAGAGACTTCTTTCTCTAGATTTAGATATTTAGGGGCAACTTAGTTTGTATGTTATGTTAAATGAAGCCATGCTATTCTTTAATAATAGTAAAATCTTAGCCATACTCTTGAAAATACTTGAACTTGTCTGTCTCGTAGGATACGATAGCATTTATTCTTCTATACTGTGCATTCGACCTTGTGACTTAATTTGTATTTTATGGTAACACGGTTTCATTCATTTCTAGAATTCTTGGCAACATTACTCATTTGTACTCATACTTTTTCCCTATGACTGGGATTCTGGTTAGAATATATTGGTGTATGCTAATAGGGGCCTTTGATTTAAGGAAGTTGATAATAAAATTTAAAATCTAGTCACAGCAAAATACTCACAGCCTCCCATTACAAGTAATGAAATAGGTAGATACTCTTTGAAGTAGAGCGAATTGGATATACGTTGAAGCAATCACGGTGATGTGATAGAAATTCATACATGATATATATATATATATATATATATATATATATATATATATATATATATATATATATGTATATATATATATATATATATCTGTGTGTGTGTGCATGTGTGTGTGTGTGTGCGTGTGCGTGTGTATGTGTGTGTGCGTGTGTGTGTGCTTGTAAAGCGCTGGTATCACGGCAGCAGAAATTTGTTACGGAAGATAAACAGAAATTTGCTGCGAAGCGAACAGAGTGCAAGATCTTTTGCCTTTAATCTAAGGTATTTTTAAACAAACTGCATATTATGGAGCAATGCGCATTGTTTGTTCTGAATTCATGGATAACCAGCCACAGAACATTAGGAAAATAACTGATATTTTAGATACTTGCTACAAAGAAACTGTCAAGTGATTTTTATAATAAAAGTGTTAAAAAGCTAGATTTACCCGAGAACCCATTTTTCCTCGGATTTAAGTCAAATCAATGTTTAAAATGCTCATTATAAATACACCTGTTTCATATAATAACTAAAAAAGCATTCTTACAAAAATTGTCCGAAAAAGCAACATTATTTGTAAGATCCTGATTATGGAAAGTAAATCATTTTATTTATTCCAGGCAAGTAATAAATCGAATGTCAGAATAAACCGAGAGAAATTCCAGATGTTATGTTCTAATCTATTTTTATCTGTGGACAAACCAATCCTCTCTTTAGATGCATGCAGTTGTAAATGTTCAGAATTAAGTGATAACTAATGAATAAAAAAATAAAAAATATATGTATGAATAAAGAGTAACTTCGTGGTTATAATCACTATTATCTCGTAATGCGCTGCATATTATACTAACAAATAAGGCATATTGCATGATTTTTAAAGTTTGCTTTTAGTAGTTATCCCGTATTCTTTCGTCGTCATTCAAGAGAAAATGAAATCCATTTTTTTATCCCATCAGCGTGAAGACTTCCAGGTTTCTTCCCCTTCTCGAAAACCGAGTGATTTTATCCCATTCTCCAGATTCTTCCACAACTCATCTAGAAGGAGTGGTTGATATTACGTGCGAAAATAGTAGGGAATAGAAAATACTATTCAAAGTTATTATTACATTTTAGTCAACCGTAAATTGACTTCTACCAGTAGATGAAGTAAATGATCATATAAACTCTAAATTTGAATAATAAGTCACGTATTTAGGTTTTGAAAAATGATTTTTTTTTCTTTATTATTATTAGTTTTTTTTTTTTTTGGTATATCACAGTCATCCTATTTGACTGGTTTATTTTTATATGAGTCCATCACTTTTCTTACTATGGGTGCACTGTTTCCAGGAGTACACTCGTCTGCATGAGTCCCGGAGCTACTTCAGCATCTAGTTTTTCCAGGTTCCTTTTCAGGGATCTTGGGTTCGTGCCTAGTGTCCCTGTGATTATGGGACAGTTTCTACTGGCATATCCCATATCCTTCTTACCTCAATTTTCAGGTTTTGATACTTATCCATTTTTTTTCTTTCTTCCCATCTACTCTGGCGTCCCATGGTATTATTATGTTCGCAAATCTCGGAAAAAGACCTCTCTCAAACTTCATTGAGTGGTATAGCCGTCTGGAAGCTGTTTAGCTTGTATTTTAGTTGCTCGAATGAGTTATTTTGTTGCAGCAGGTAAATCATACATAAGTGTCCAGTTCGTTTATTCCTCGACGTTTCGGCATAGCTCTCTTCCATTCTCAAAAAGCGAATGAGGCCACTGGGACATGTATGCCATATTTGAGGACCCAAACACCCAACCTCCAGCTTCGACAACCAATAGAAAATCTCCAAATATGTCAGTAATAAGACATACTAGATGTACCAGTGGCTTCATTCCCTTTTAGAGTATGCTACAACCTCTGTTAGAAACGTCAAGGAATAAATGAAGTTTAGACGGCTGCAGTATGGTTTACCTACTGCCAGGAAAAATCTCATTCGAAAGATTGAGAAACTACAATACAAGCGCTACGGAATCCAAACGGTCGTACTATTCAATGAAGATTTTATTATTATTATTATTATTATTATTATTATTATTTTTTTTTTTTTTTTTTTTTTTTTTTTTTTTTTGTTTTTTTTTTTTTTTTTTTTTTTTTTTTTTTTTTGCTCTATCACAGTCCTCTACTTCGACTGGGTGGTATTTATAGTGTGGGGTTCCGGGTTGCATCCTGCCTCCTTAGGAGTCCATCACTTTTCTTACTATGTGTGCCGTTTCTTAGGGATCACACACTTCTGCAATGAGACCTGGAGCTACTTCAGCCTCTAGTTTTTTTTTTCTAGATTCCTTTTCAGGGATCTTGGGATCGTGCCTAGTGCTCCTATGATTATGGGTACGATTTCCACTGGCATATCCCATATCCTTCTTATTTCTATTTTCAGATCTTGATACTTATCCATTTTTTCCCTCTCTTTCTCTTCAACTCTGGTGTCCCATGGTATTGCGACATCAATGAGTGATACTTTTCTTCTTGATTTTGTCAATCAACGTCACGTCTGGTCTATTTGCACGTATCACCCTATCCGTTCTGATACCATAGTCCCAGAGGATCTTTGCCTGATCGTTTTCTATCACTCCCTCAGATTGGTGCTCGTACCACTTATTACTGCAAGGTAGCTGATGTTTCTTGCACAGGCTCCAGTGGAGGGCTTTTGCCACTGAATCATGCCTCTTTTTGTACTGGTTCTGTGCAAGTGCCGGGCATTCACTTGCTATGTGGTTTATGGTTTCATTTTTCGTATTGCACTTCCTACATATGGGAGAGATGTTATTTCCGTCTATCGTACTTTGAACATATCTGGTTCTTAGGGCCTGATCTTGTGCCGCTGTTATCATTCCTTCAGTTTCCTTCTTTAGCTCTCCCCTCTGTAGCCTTTGCCAATTGTCATCGCTGGCTAGTTCTTTAGTCTGTCTCATGTATTGTCCGTGCATTGGTTTGTTGTGCCAGTCCTCTGTTCTCTCTGTCTTTCTCCTGTCTCTGTATATTTCTGGGTCTTCGTCTACTTTTATTAGTCCTTCTTCCCATGCACTCTTTAGCCACTCGTCTTCACTGGTTTTCAGATATTGCCCCAGTGCTCTGTTTTCAATGTTGACGCAGTCCTCTATACTTAGTATCCCTCTCCCTCCTTCCTTTCGTGTTATGTATAGTCTGTCCGTATTTGCTCTTGGGTGTAGTGCTTTGTGTATTGTCATTTGTTTCCTGGGTTTCTGATCTATGCTGCGGAGTTCTGCCTTCGTCCATTCCACTATTCCTGCGCTGTATCTGATTACTGGCACTGCCCATGTGTTTATGGCTTTTATCATATTTCCTCCATTGAGTTTTGACTTGAGTATCGCCTTGAGTCTCTGCATATATTCTTTCCTGATCGTGTCCCTTCATCTCTTGGTGTTTTATATCTCCTCCTTCCATTATTCCCAGGTATTTGTATCCTGTCTCATCTATGTGTTTGATGTTGCTCCCATCTGGTAGCTTTTATTATTATTATTATTATTATTATTATTATTATTATTATTATTATTATTATTATTATTATTATTATACAAGCTGCATCTCTAGTTGGAAAAACAGAATGCTTCAACTTCATGGGGCTCAGTTGGGAAATAGGCCCAGTACAGGAACATGATTGCATAAGTAGAAAAAATCAACGAAGGCAAATGAGATAAAGAATATATAATTTTTACTTAACAGCCCATTCCATATGATATTTTCTACTTAAATTTGTTTACTTTCAATCTGTTTTTTCCCCTTTTATCGAAGGAAACTTTGAAGTTTGTATGCAGAGTAATTCTGGCTGAATCTGTGAATTCAACAATGATATCGGTTTTGGTCAGAATTTATGAAAATTATCACACCATTGTAGTACGATTATATTAATAGACTAACTAACATTAATATATTTTAGACCACTGAAATAAGCAGTTTGATAAGCATTAAGATCATAAAGGTTACACATATAATGTAATAATTCAGGTCAATGAAGTAAACAGATACAGTAATATAAAGGGAAAATTTAGTTTATCGAGGAAAAATAAAGATTTAGTTGTATCGGAAAGGGAAACTACCTCTTAAAACTATGTAATACTTGCTGATGAGTTTCGTTATCCCTCGGGCAAGGTGTGTAAACCACCAGCTGTTCAAAGTCGTTATATTAGGCCTAACCCTGGGTAGAAATCTTTGATGGCATTATAAGCTCCTTTGGGTCTCTCTAAAGATGACCTGTTCATGAAGCAAAATTTCCTATATGTTTGCCAAAAAGAAAGACAAAAACAACGTCAACTATCCATTGATATTTCCATAAAATACGATCCAAGTATTGTTTCTAGCAATTTTCGACCACATATTCTAGAAAAGTAAAACATCCAGTCTCAGTTAACTTAGTATACAGTGCATTGAAACGCTTAGAATTTCCTTCTAAAGAAATGAAATATTTAAGTTTTATTCACTACAAACAATTTCGTCTTTTTGGGGTGAAAATCATTTCTAAAACATCTGCAAGTCTGGCGTTTCCCTCTTTGTAATGCAGGAGAAGAAACATCATATATACTTCCTAGTTAGCAAATCACTCATCCTTAAATGCCTTTAAAGATGAGTTGCAAGACAGCGGGAGCCAAATAGAGTATTCCTTTTATGAGGACGGAAAGCCAAACTTCCACAAGATGTAGAAGATAGTCATTCCTACAGAGGAGACAGAATTGTTTTAGATGAACGAAGATAACATACACTTTTTTTATAACTAGGAAGTTCATAGCACTACAATATTTAGTGTATGGAGGAGGCTTAATTTGACAATCGACGTTTATTTTCCAATAATTTGCAAATGAACATCGGCATACAACTTGACTTAGATGACCTGTTTATAAGAATGTAAACAATTACCTTGATTTATTTAGGTAAGCTGTACGGGTATTTCTTAAGGTGAATAGATCACCATTAGAAAGGCCCAGAGGAAGTTTAAGGATTTTCAGACCTGTGTATTCCCATCGCTGATCTGTAACAAGGGTTAAACCTAATGTGAGGATTGTGAACAACTGTTGGTTCACACACTCCCTTCCTCTCTTTACCTAAAGGATAACGGAAACTCATCAGTAGATATTGCGCTGTCGTGAACAGCAATTTTTTTTTCTCCGAAGAAATTATAATTTGTTTCTTTAATAGTTTCTTCCTATTTCTGTATTATTTCTCTTACATTATTGGTTCGCTCTTTTAATATTATAAATATAAGGATTACCTTATTCAGATAAACTCAATAGAAAACGGGTATTAAATTTTTTCAACGAACATAAACATAACGGATATCGTTGGTGTTATGTAAAGTGATTGCAGAGTTTTGACAAGAGTATGCGGTATATTATTTTAGAAAATGAAAAATAAAAAGATCATGCTACTGAGTCTAATGAATTAGGTGGGAAATTTTATATTTGATATTTCTACACAAACAATTGATTGTATATGAAGCATTCAATGTTTCTTTTAATCACATAAAAAAATATCATTTGAAAGATAGTTGGTATGTGCGTTCGTTTTTCTTCATAGCTTTGAATGATGCTAATCAAAATTTATCGCTTAGGAAGCTATTATAAGAAATGTATCGCTTGCGGTAACCCACGCGGGTATACTTTAAGGTTTCCTCTTTTTGCATTATTACTAAATAAATAAATGGGTTATCACTTTCCTATGGTTAAAAGGGTGATTATCTAAGTTTTAGTTTTGGGTTTCATGTGGATCAACAGGAGGTTAATTATTTCCGGTTCATTAATGTACCATGCATTTAGCCGGAAAATGAACTGGAACTAATTACCCTCTTGTTGATCCACATGAAACCCAAAACTAAAAGCTATATATTCACCCCTTTAACCGTAAAAATGTGGCTTCTCGGAAACTGATTAGGGACAGTTTATTGATGTACCCTTCCTCATGTTTACATTCTATGATAACCCATTTACTAATAATGCAAAAGAAGGAAACCTCACAGGGTGCCCTTGTGGGTGTAAGAGAGTGTTATATACTCTTTTACATAGCAACTAATAAAAAATATCAGGCTTTGGGGACTGGAGTTGCCATGTTTAGCAGGTTGAATAAAAGGGTAACCGAGTTGAAACACCAGGCTGGAATGTCGTGTTAGAATCGCATCTGAGGCTGACCAATTTATGCATATTTATTTGAGCCCATTGGTTAGCCGACTGTGGTGAGTCAGAGTCAGGGTTGGGTAGAGTGTGGTGCTAGAAACTTCATCACAAGAAGATAAAAAGATTTTTAGGACAACCAAATGGTTTGTACACCCAGGAGTTACCCTTAACCTTTCTAAGGAGAAGAATACACACACACACACACACACACACACACATATATATATATATATATATATATATATATATATATATATATATATATATATATTATTATATATATTATATATATATATATATATATATATATATATATACATATATATATATATATATGACTGGTAAAAATGTTGTTACAACAGAATTCTATCTAATGAAAGAAGCCCATAAAAACGCCAAAATAGAAAGAAAAATACTATATTTCAGAGACTGCTGTCTCCCTCTTCAGGTAGATGAATGAGAAATGTTACAGAAAAGGTGGTATTTATACCAAGAGATCCATCCACAGGTAAGCCAATTTAGGTCACTCCCGCTGCTAATCTTCCTTTAATCCTTTTAAGCGTTGGCTGAATGAAAGCTTTGTCAATGAAATCTGAATCCCATGCTTCCTTTTGAGATGTTCATTACCTGCCTCTGTTTAATCAAGGCCGATTCCATCATTTGACTCTTGTGCCGGCAGTTGCTGCTATAAATTATACGTGACAAATTCCAGTTTATTCTGTGTTATGTTCATTTATATGGTTGAAAATAGCTGAGTTCTGTTGTCCATACCTAACTGACCGTTTATGTTGTATTAATCTCTGGGGAAGTGATTTTCCTGTAAATCCAATGTAAGATTGGTCACAGTCCAGGCATGGGATTTTGTAAACGCCTCTGTCCTTGGTGGATGTCTTATGTTGGACGTTAATCATGGATTTGGCGAAGGTGTTTGGGTATGTAAATGCAAAAGGGTTAGATTTTCCGAGGGTCTGGGTCACCGTCTTAATCCTGTCCAGGTGTGGAATTTTTATTTTATTGTTGGGTGTCTCTCTGGTCTTGTCTTGAGGGGGTGGGTAGAAAATTACGTTTGCTTTGTGAATTGCCTTCTCTATGATATGGTCAGGATATCTTAAAGACGAAAGCTGCTTACAAATTAGTTCAAATTCTTTTTCCAGGAAATCTGGGGTACAAATTCGTAAGGACACAGGCGTTTACAAAATCCTATGCCTGGGCTGTGACCAATCTTACATCAGATTTACAGGTAAATCACTTCCCCAGAGATTAATACAACACAAATGGTCAGTTAGGTATGGACAACAGAACTCAGCTATTTTCAACCATATAAATGAACATAACACAGAATAAACTGGAATTTGTCACATATAATTTATAACAGTAACTGCCGGCACAAGAGTCAAATGATGGAACAATCCTTGATTAAACAGGGGCATGTAATGAACATCTCAAAGGGAGCATGGGATTCAGATGTCATTGACAAAGTTCTAATTCAACCAACGCTTAAGAGGATTAAAGGGATTAAAGGAAGATTATCAGCAGGGAGGACCTAAATTGGCTTACCTGTGGATGGATCTCTTGGCATAAATACCACCTTTTCTGTAACTTGTCTCATTTATCTACCTGAAGAGGGGAACAGCAATCTCTGAAATATAGTATTTTTCTCTCTATATTTTGGCATTCTTATGGGCTCCTTTTATTATTATTATTATATATACATATATATATATATATATATATATATATATATATATATATATATATATATATATAAAAAGAATGGTGTGTATGTGTGGGAGTGTGTGCATGAGAATTTTTATTGAAGTAAGTAGGTCAAATTGCTTAAGTTCAGGTTCTTAGATAGTCCTTCAGGATGAGGTTTTCAATTAATGGCTTTCCTTGTCTGCTTGTAGCCGACCCACATTATTTTAACAAGAAACGCGGTGGAATTTTCAGAAAATTTACAAATGGCTTCCACCTATCCATGAATGAACTCTGGAATGTAACTGGCGAGGAATGGCCTAGTACCAGTTGAAATTCGTATATATATATATATATATATCTATATATATATATATATATAATATATATATATATATATATATATATATATATATACTATATATTATTGGTTCATAGAGGCTGCGGCAAAACAGGATTTTTTGTAGTATCTTTTTTTTATGTGAAAAATATTTGTAACTAAAGTTTTAATTCCAAGAAAAAGAACTGTCCCAGAATTTCGTTCTGAAACTGTGATAAAAAACAAAAAACAGCAAAGTTCACCAGCGAAAATATATCTGGATTCTTTGCAAGATGAATGCTTGGAAATTTCCTTTGAGAAGTGAAATTTCCTTTCTCTTTATATGCCAAGACGTACGTTTCCTTCCGCGGGCAACTCATGTTTTCGCTCTCTCAAA
Source organism: Macrobrachium nipponense (assembly GCF_015104395.2). NCBI lineage: Eukaryota > Metazoa > Arthropoda > Malacostraca > Decapoda > Palaemonidae > Macrobrachium > Macrobrachium nipponense. The sequence goes on from NC_061092.1 coordinate 25,380,882, forward strand.
AGCAAACCTATTTAGACACAAAGGAAAACTCATGAGGCGTCGTCATGCATCCAGACGAAAAGTCTCGCGTATAATTTCGTTTGGAATTTTCCTATTTTCATACGTATGTATGTATGTTTAGCAAATATTCACTCATAAATCTACACACGCACACACACGTATATTATATATATATATATATATATATATATATATATATATATATATATAAAAAAATATATAATATATATATATATATATACATTACTCTACGTTTGTGTTTATAAATATGTGTAAGTATGTAAGCCAATATATGTATAATATATACATGTATATATATATGCTTAAAATATCACAGTGGATGCACGTGACTTCATAAATAAGCGAATACCACAGGAAAATGATAGTCAGAAATCCAAGCGCTTTCGTCTTTACTAAGACATTGTCAAGCAGCTCCTTGACAATGTCTTAGTAAAGACGAAAGCGCTTGGATTTCTGACTATCATTTTCCTGTGGTATTCGCTTATGTATATATATAGTATATATATATATATATATATATATATATATATATATATATAATGTATGTAGAGAGAGAGAGAGAGAGAGAGAGAGAGAGAGAGAGAGAGAGAGAGAGAGAGAGAGAGAGAGAGAGAGTTTCTCCTAGAAATCGGCGTTAGAAAAAAATCCAGAAAAATGTCAGTTCCATTTCATCAATCAGCTGCAGCTAAGAGGGTGGACCCTTGCATAAAATACCCAAGCCATTAGTCGCTTCACACACTGACACAGAAGTCTCGGAAGTCTCACCAGTAATGCGTCAGACATCCCTGAACACTTGACAGTTCGCCCTAAGGTCTAGACTCTAGAGAGTATACTCTTTAGACCTTGCTTCACTCCCCTCGGTAATAATGAATAACTGCTCAGTTACTTATCATACCTCTCATCCGAATCCTTCAGAATTGTGTGCTCTTCATCAACCTATTGATTTCCATTCGCTCCAAATGGCCAGACGCTCTCAAACAATGTGATCCGTCTTTTCATAGATAAATCATTCCGCCATCTTTATATACAATTGTTTTTCTCTATCAGTTTTTCCCACTTCACATACACTAAGCAATCAATTGAGCTCAGAGGCTTCAACCTTTGATCTTTCATTCGTATTCAAGAGCATCACTTCATTTCCATCAGATGAGTGGTTGCTCAAGGGTCTCCTCATACATTTCACCCTGGGGGTTCCGTTGAGTCGCCCTCTCTTCAAACCTTGTCTCTTATGTCACTGCTACCATCCTTGGTCGTCTTAGTTTGAACTTCACCTTCTGTCATCAGTGTTATCATTTTGTTACTCCTAAGTAATAATGTGAACCAGCCAATTCCATTCTTCCGTTCTTGGTGGGGATTGTAATATGGAGCCGTTGTGCATCTTGTAAGGGAGGCGGGTCTCCTCCTCAAGAAATTTTAAATTGTACACATATGCAGTATATGTGAATAAATATGATTATACAGTATACACAGACACATGTATGCATATATATATTTGTTTGGATAACTGTCATAGGAAACTGCCTTAAAGTTATTTATTTATTTATTAGTTTCCTTTTTTAATTTATTACAGCGACAAGTAACCTAGGTGGTTGTGACGACAGTTTTAGTAGCTAAAAATCAATCAATCCAATCCAATCAATCTTCAGGCCTTTCTGTATTTCAGTATTCATTGCTAGGTTTCCTTTTACCTTCATAACCTTATTTTTTCGGTTTGGTCTC
>NC_061092.1:25387621-25417621 GCF_015104395.2 Macrobrachium nipponense
TAAATCATAGTTCCTCACAATGAGCGAGCGATGAAGAAGAGTATTTGCTCTCGGGTTAACAAAAGGGAACAAAAGCTCACAGAGGAACAAGGACAAAGACAGAGAAAAAGACAGGGGGTTGAGGCCCTTCAGACGTAAATGCATTAGTGCTTGGAAACTTTTGAATATGGAAATACAGATAACTCGGATAATTCGTTTAAAAGTTAAAAGTTAAGTATATCTTAGTTGTACCAGTACCACTGAGCTGATTAACAGCTCTCCTAGGGCTGGCCCGAAGGATTAAATATATTTTTACGTGACTAGGAACCAATTGGTTACCTAGCAACGGGACCTATAACTTATTGTGGGATCCGAACCACATTGTATCGAGAAATGAATTTCTATCACCAGAAACAAATTCCTCTGGTTCCGCGTTGGCAGAGCCGAGAATCGAAATTCGGACCACGGGAATGGTAGCCGAGTGCGAAATGCACTCTGCCAACGTGGAACTAATTCGTTTATTGATGTAAGTAAAATGTCTGTATGAGAGTTTCATAACTGCAGTAGAAGACGCCACAATATATTTTGTACATTTCATTGGCAGAATAAATTCTGTATATTAAAGTATTATGCGTATATATTGTCAAATGATGATGTTAGCATTATTGTTTCCCCTTTTCCTAGTCCATATTGAATATGAACAATCTCAGTGCAAATATGTACACGTATGTGTAAGTATTAGATAGTATATACACAAATACATACTCGTCAGGTCAGTCTGCTAAATTTGACTACTGCCGTAGTGGTAATCAGCGTTGCTACCTGGTCTCTGCTACTTTATAAGTACAATGTGTCCGGGGATTTCTTTATGGCTTCATATCTAAAGATAGGGTAGTACTAAGTAGAGGGATGTGAAAAGTGTATATATATATAATAATATATATATATATATACATATATATATATATATATAATATATATATATATATATTATGTATATATATGTGTGTGTATATATATATATACATACATACATATATATATATATATATATATATATATATATATATATATTATATATATATACGTATATTAAAGTTATTGCTGTCATCTGAAAATACATGAAAAATAAATCATAATCGAAAAGAATTTCCATTTCCTCCCTCTTTCATAAACTATTATTGGGGACGTTGAGAGTCAAAGCAAAATAGACAGACAAAAATATTTCGTTGCCTGATTTCAAACTTAAACAAGCCATTGGCTTAATGAGAGAGACAAATGTATAAATACAAATTTGAATTCAGCACATGTGACTAACATTTGTTTCCGTGTTCGCTGTGCAAATGTAAATTGTTTTGTTGAATTGGTATTTATATTGATTTTGTGATCAATAGCGTTATCTTCGTTCTGTTCGAATATCTGTTGACTTTTTATTTTCATAATCAGTCCCTTTCTCCCAAATTGGGATAAATGCTCAGTACGGAAATTTTAGCAATTGCAAAACTGTAGGACTTGCGCCATTTGATGTTATTGGAGGAAAAGGAATATAGGGAAAATATGTAGTTCAGGCCATGTCGTTAAATTGGTAATTTTAGAGTTTATATGATTGTTACGGGCGGGTCTTGTTTGTGACTGATTCCAGGCTCTTACGCCCTTTAACATTAAATAATAGAAAAAAAATTAAATATAAATACTTATAGGAATACCTTCAGTATATATTGGTAGGCGTAAAGAAAGAAAGCTTTAAAATAAAATAATTATATTTACAAAAACTTAACTTTAAATAATGAAGAAAAATAAATCCTTAGAACGTTTAAGGTCGATGGGATTCGATGAATGGGGGTTTTGAATTCGTGAAGGTTGGTCAGCGCCATCGAAGTCCGTTGACTAAGGTATCCATACTAGAGCTCTGAAGAAATCCATCGTCGACTAGCAATTGGAGACGAAGCAGATGTTTGGCTGATGAATACGGAGGTCGCTATCCGCAACTGAAGTCGAGTTCAGACAATCTCTTCTAAGTTACGCCAAGGTTTTGACGGGGGGAAAAGCAAATCGTATTTCGGTAAACAATACGGTTTTCACTAGGGCATAAGTAAATTACCCAGTGTGCTGGCCAGCATTCTCTAGACTGCGCGAAACTCCAAGACTTCCCTGAAGTCGTACTTGCCATAAACTGTTCTGTCAATCCAGTAACGTTAAATAAGACCATCCAACAGGTCCATCAAAGACTATCCAACAAGTCCACCAGTATCGAGGGCCGTTCCTCTCTCGCAGTCGTGTCCAAGGCTTTTTCCCCGCGGGTTCAGGGTTACACCACTCGAACTCACCTCACGTAGTGGGAGAAACAATATAAATAACAGTCCTTCAACTATTCAATTACCACTAGAACAACCCATTTGCGCTCTGCAGCACAACAACTTAACAATAATATAAAGATAAATACATATTTCCGTAACACCTCCCACCAAAAGAAAAGTTTTACAGGTAAAACTTACACATACCACTGTTCACACAAGTACAAAGCCTCGAGACAGTGCATCTGCAACCTGGTTGTCCACACCTTTGATATGCTTTATTTCCTAGCTCGTAAATCTTTTGCAACATCAGGCTCCATCGTGTAAGCCTTTTATTTTTATTCCTGAACTTATTGAGGAATACTATTGGATTGTGATCCGTGTACACTGTAACTGGGCCGGTCCCATTATTGATATATACATCAAAATGTTCAAGTGTTAAAACAAGAGCAAGTAGTTCCTTTTCAACTGTTGAATAATTTTCTTGGAGACTATATAGCCTTTTGGAGAAGTAGGCCACTGGGTGATCTACTCCTTCAATGTCCTGAAACAATACTGCACCGATACCCAGATCACTAGCGTCAATATTCAGTTTGAAAGGTTTATTGAAATCGGGGGTAGCCAAGATTGGACTATTAATAATAACAGATTTTAGTTTGTTAAATGCTTCTACACAAGCGTCGTTAAAACAAAAAGGTACATTCTTTTCTTGAATAAGTAGTAATGGGAGTAGCAACGGTTGCAAAGTTAGGGATAAATCTGCGGAATAGCTTATCATTCCTATGAATCGCATGGCTTGTTTTCTTATTTACCGGAATGGGAAAATCCATTATTGCTTTTACATTACTTTCTTTAGGAGCGACTGATCCCATACCAATCTTGTGTCCCAAATAGGTAATTAGACCTTTACCAAACTCACATTTCTTAAGATTTATAACCAAATTTGCGCTGTCTAGGGCCTCCAACACCTTATCTAAGATAACCAAATGCTTTTCCCATGTGTCCGAAAAGATAACAATATCATCAAGATATACGACACAGCCTTCCATGTCACCGATAACTTTGCTCATCAACCGCTGGAAAGTGCTTGCAGCGTTTCTCATACCGAATGGCATTACAAGGCATTCGAAGGATCCATGTGGAGTTACGAAAGCAGACATTTTTCTTGCTCTTTGAGTTAGGGGGACCTGCCAGTAACCTTTGAGACAATCTATTTTGCTTATGTATTTAGCTGTACCTATTCTATCTAAACAGTCAATTACCCTGGGTAAAGGGAAATTATCCGGCTTGGTCACTGAATTTAGCTTCCTGTAATCAATACAAAGTCTATGCTGGTTCCCTTCTTTTCCAACCAAAACCACAGGAGAAGCCCAAGGACTAGAACTAGGTTTAGCTAGGTTATGAGCTATCATATAATCCATCTCTCTCTTAACAATATCAGCTTTTAGTGGATTCAGCCGATAAGGATGCTGTCTAATGGGGGTTGTATCAGTCAGTTCAACATCATGTTCAATTAAATGAGTAAGACCTGGTTCATCCCTTACTACTTTAGGATACTTTGAAATTATTCTTTTACATCTTTTGTCTGAGAGGAACCCAAATTATAATAATCATCAATGAACTGAATATGTAGGAATTACTAGCCTGTTCAGCAGTTTGATTGTTAATATCCTGCGAAGGACATTCTACATTAATATTACGTTTTACATTAATATTACAAACTGAAGTCTGTGCCTTGTTATATTTTTTAAGTAGATTAATATGAACACATCTAGCTTTCTTTATTTTACCGTCACACTGTAAAAGGTAATTAACATCTCCCTTTTTATCCAGGACCTTATAAGGGAATCCACTAACTTATACTTAAGTGAACTTCCCTCCTTCGGAAAAAGAGCTAATACTAAATCGCCTTTCTCAAAGACCCGAGACTTTGCTTTCCTGTCGTACACTATTTTGTTTTATTTTTCTGATGAGCACTTGCCTGGATTTCTCTAGCTAAATCCCAAGCTCTAAATAACATAGTTTTAAAATTATCAATTTTGTCTGCAACATTAACTTCTGTTTTCTCATCATCCCAAGTTTCTCTCAAAACCTCTACAGGACCCCTCACTTTATGTCCAAACACCAAATCAAAAGGCGAAAGACCTAATGTTTCACTTGGTGCTTGTCTCAAAGCAAACAAAGCATAGGGCAACATGACATCCCAAAGATTATCTTCACCACTACATAACTTCCTAAGAATGTGTTTCAAGGTCTGGTGGAATCTTTCAATGACACCCTGACTTTCGGGATGATAAGGGGTAGAGGTAATGTGCTTTATACCGAAGTTTCTCATCTGGTCCTTGAAAAACTTGCCTGTAAAATTGCTCCCATTGTCAGACTGAAGTGTTTTAGGCAACCCAAATCTAGTAAAATATGCGATGAGATGTTGCACTACTGCCTTAGCTTTAGCGTTCCGAATGGGAATTGCTTCTGGGAATCGTGACATTCTATCAATAATTGAGAGTATATAGCAGTTTCCCCTCTTACTTCTCGGTAAGGGTCCCACAATATCTATTACTATGTGCTCAAAAACACGGCCCTCCAGTAACCGGGATATTAATTAAAGGTGCTTTAGGAATTGGTTTGTTAAGTTTTCCCGCCATCTGACACTCGTGACAGGAATTTACGAAGTTCTTCACATCCCTCCTCAACGATGGTCAATAGAATGAGTCATAAATTTTCTTAAAGTTTTGTTTGTTTACGCCCAAGTGACCGCTCATTATATTGTCGTGAGCCAAACTTATTATTTTCGGTCGTAATTTAAAGGGAATTACTACCTGGTCAATTACTTCATTACTATTAGCGAAAATCGGTCGTGACAATCTATGTAACAAGTTATTCTTCAAAATGAACTTTTCCTTAACATAATCATCATTTCCTGAGCCTTCTTCACATTTCTCAAAGATATGTTTTAAACTTACATCATCCCTCTGAGCTCTAATTAAGTCATCTCTTTGTAAAGATATTTCTAGAGGTGCGCTAATTAATGAGCTATCAACATTGCTACCTAGATCTAAATCATAATTATCAGAATCAGCAACAAATCCAGATCTAGTTACGACTGCTACTTCAGCTTCAGGTGTAGGAGTTTTCATTACAATAGGATTCACAAGGCAACTTTCTTTTCCTAAATCATTTCCTAATAGGATATCAACCCCTTTGACAGGTAATGTATCTGTCACCGCGACCTTAACTAGACCCGTAACGTAATCTGTGTCTAAATAAATGGTTTGCAAAGGGCAAGCAATACAAGCATCAGGAAACCCCCCAATCAAGACAAACTCATCCCCAGCAACCGGATCATCGGGTAGGGAAGACTTGAGGACAACTGATATGGCCGCACCCGTATCCCTTAATACTGTAACTGGTTTCCTAATACCGGATTCACTTACAGCTAAACTACCTTTAGATAAGTAATTATTACCAAAGCTTTTAATAGTATTTTTCCATTCATCCTACTGAAGTACGGAGTCACTTCCTGAACTAACTAAATTAACCGGTTTCTTTTGTGTGGCCAAATAAGTTTTATGCTTGAAGCAGTCTTTTATAATGTGACCTTTCTTTTCACAAAAAAAACATTTCATGTCACTTAGATGCTTGGTAGTTTTCAATTGAGAGTTGCATACAGGTTCCCCGCTTAATTGACGGTACCTTTATTTTCAAAAGTTTTAGGATGTATTTTCTTATCCTGCCCTTCTTTACTAAATTGATGGGTCCAAGAAAACTCATCTGCTAATTCAGCTATCCTTGTGAACTTGTTTACCTGACACTCTTCAATATATTTTATTTCATCTCTGCTGGAATGTTATTTTTAAAATCCTCTGTCAAGATTAGCTCCTTTAGGTCCTCTAACGTACTTACTTCCATGGAGTTACCCACTCATTAAAATACTGTTGTTTGCACCTAGCAACTCCATGAAACGTCATGCTACTATTTTTTCTAAAATGCCTAAATTTTAATCGATAGGCCTCTGGTACTTGCTTATAGGCTTTCAGTATAATTTCCTTTACTGTCTCGTAATTAGCACACTGTTCGTCTGAAAGACAAGAATAAACTTCTTGGGCTTTACCTGTGAGAACGGACTGCAACAACAAACAATAATATTCTTTAGGACACTCTACCTGTTTCATGAGCTTTTCAAATGACTGGAAATATTTTGATACCTCACTTTCATTGAATTTTGGAACCAACTTGAGCACTGTTGTCCACCCAAACCTATCTGTCTCCACAATGGAAGTCCCCTCCAGCCCTAATGAACTAGAAGTACTTAGTCTAATTTTTTTGTAGTTCATACGGTCTTAAGTTTTTCTTCTCCTCTGCTTCCAATTCTAATTTCCTAGCTTCAGCTCTTTCGTGCCTTTCATCTCGCTCCGCAGCTTGTTGACCTTTAACAAACTCCTTAACTCACCTCCCTCATAGCCTAACTCCTGCCCCAAAGCCACCAATTCTTTGAGCCTATCACACATCGTCCACCAATAAACTGAAGGTAAAAGCAAGGTCGCCAATTAATGTTACGGACGGGTCTTGTTTGTGACTGATTCCAGGCTCTTTACGCCCTTCAACATTAAATAATGAGAAAAAAAAAAACAATTAAATATAAATACTTATAGGAATACCTTCAGTATATATTGGTAGGCGTAAAGAAAGAAAGCTTTAAAATAAAATAATTATATTTACAAAAACTTAACTTTAAATAATGAAGAAAAATAAATCCTTAGAACGTTTAAGGTCGATGGGATTCGATGAATGGGGGTTTTGAATTCGTGAAGGTTGGTCAGCGCCATCGAAGTCCGTTGACTAAGGTAATCCATACTAGCTCTGAAGAAATCCATCGTCGACTAGCAATTGGAGACGAAGCAGATGTTTGGCTGATGAATACGGAGGTCGCTATCCGCAACTGAAGTCGAGTTCTAGACAATCTCTTCTAAGTTACGCCAAGGTTTTGACGGGGGGAAAAGCAAATCGTATTTCGGTAAACAATACGTTTTCACTAGGGCATAAGTAAATTACCCAGTGTGCTGGCCAGCATTCTCTAGACTGCGAAACTCCAAGACTTCCCTGAAGTCGTACTTGCCATAAACTGTTCCTGTGCAATCCAGTAACGTTAAATAAGACCATCCAACAGGTCCATCAAAGACTATCCAACAAGTCCACCAGTATCGAGGGCGTTCCTCTCTCGCAGTCGTGTCCAAGGCTTTTTCCCCGCGGGTTCAGGGTTACACCACTCGAACTCACCTCACGTAGTGGGAGAAACAAATATAAATAACAGTCCTTCAACTATTCAATTACCACTAGAACAACCCATTTGCGTTCTGCAACACAACAACTTAACAATAATATAAAGATAAATACATATTTCCGTAACAATGATGAAAATTACACCATAGCCTTTTCCTTGAAAAAACTCAGCCTTCATTATTATTATTGTAGTTGATATACATTTACTACGTATTGCTCATTTTCCAATAATAAATATCAGGTGATAATATTTTTTAAATGGGTTTTAAGGATACACGTACTTACGTCTATGGTAAAATGCATTCCAGTAACCTTGATTGAGGCGGTGAAACCAGCCGACCGATCCGGTAATATTTATTGTTTTCTTTCGTCGAGTTGACAAGTTTCACATCCTTTTCGTCTCCTTTCCGTTACCCTCACTTTTCAGCCATCTCCCTGCCATTCATCAGCGCCCGTTTTATGCGCGTGCGCGGTGCTTATCCGATGAAAAATATTATGGATTGATAATTTCCTCTTTTGAATTCAGTTACTTTTATCTAGGTCCATGAAGTCTTAATAGTAAATTCATTTATAAAAAAAATAGCTGTAAAATTATTAGTAATTTTAGATTTACCATGTTATTTTTACTATTGTGAGAAAACTTATCTGTTGAAAATTTTTGAAATACAATGCAGTTTTTTACTACTTTTCAGTAGATCATTAATATATTTCTCCTCATAACAAAAAATCGGCGTGGGTTTTGAAATATCGGTTATATGAAGCTTAACGATTGCTGTTAAAAATAACCAATATTAATCACGTGAAAAGGACTTTTATTTCTAGATTTTTATACTCGAAATCCTATTCATATATTTTTTTTCGAAATAAACGTTCCGGGTGAATGGTAAATTAATATACAACTTTTTCTTTAGTATTTTCGTTTGAATGGCATTACTCTTTCGAAGATAGGAAATGGGAGATTAGGCTGCAGTTGCTAAAATAAGTAACTTGTAATTAAGGTTGAGTGAAAATAATAAGAGGGAATATAAACGGATCAATTTTATTTGAAACCCCTTCTTTAAACGATGAAGGTTTTAATACATAAAATGCATTTTAATCATGATAATTTTTTTTTTTTTTTTTTTTAGAAAGTTCTCATATCGACTCCCATTTGGTTCATTTGACGGATCCCATTGATTTGTCACTTGGTTTTTATGTCTAACTTGTTCTTTTCTGTTATAACTTCTTTTTTTTATTATTAGCATGTCACCGATTGCTTCATTAATTTTCTCAGTTTTTAGTTTTCTGTCAAAGAAAACCATTGAGATGGCTATTTGTCTGTCCTCAGCTCTTTTTCTGTCCGCCCTCAAATCTTAAAAACTACTGAGGCTACAGGGCTGCAAATTGATATGTTGATCATCCACCCTCCAATCATCAAACAACAAATTGACAGAGCAGTATTTATTTTATTTACTATTAAAGTTAGCCATGATCGTGCGTCTGGCACTGCTACTTTTGCCAACAACACAGCCCAGCACTGGGCCGTGGCTAAAAATTTGATGGGCTGCGGCTGAGAGTTTTATACAACATTATACCTACTCTGTACAGAAAACTCGATTGCGCCGAAGAAACTTTGGTGCATGTTTTACTTCTTTGTCCAAATTTGAGTTCCAGCGCAACTCTCTTAGATAGTTTGAGTCGTATATTCAAAGGGCCGTTTGCAAATGTCCTTGTTGCATAATAGCTAATTTTATTTGCGCGTGACGAGTAAGGAATTAATTGTCAGAATAAATCTACATCAGCTCTCATTTAGAAGTGACCAAAAGGGCAATGATCCTTGTGCACATAGGGGAAGAATATCTCTTATGTTGATTGATCGGTCCTTCAGCAGTAGAATGATATTACGTAGGCAATGCTGTCGTCTCAAAAAACGTTTTAGAATCAGCACTTTAACAACAAAGACAATGGATACAGTTTCAAGTTATTTCCATGTCTGAATGCCCGTGATCCCATACTGCACCATAAATGCGAAACAAATTGAAAAGAAACATTTTTTTATATTATATGAATATATATATATATATATATATATATTATATATATTATATTATATATATATTATATATATTATATATATATATATACATATATATATATATATATATCTATATATATATATATATTATATATATATATATAAAACCTGGTATTTACATAAAGTAAAGTTGTTATAAATTTTAACAACAAGGAGCATTCCGCTGTGGTTACATATTTATTTTACAGTAGTATTATAAATACTCTACAAATAACTAAATAAAATGAAATTTACACCGGCGCTGGCTCAAAAACCCCCAGTAAAACCCCAAGTATAAGCTCATCTTTATTATCAAAACGCTGCATAAGGAATGTTACCGTTTTCCTACTGCCAGACTCAACAAGTTTGTCATTAAGCTTAGTGCAAATTCTCCAAAAACCAGGTGAGTGGGGAAAAAGACCCCATTTCGGCTCAACCTCAACACCCGACCCCCAATTCGGCTCACAGGCGATAAACCCCATAAGCTTGCCTTTATCTTAACCTCATGTACGTTGACCATTAACGTCTCCACGGGAAAACCGCCAAATATTTCGCTTTTGTTCAGGAAAGAGCCCCAAAATGGCTCATAAAAAATACCCAACCCCATTTTGGCACAAGATATATTCTACGGATGAAAAAAAAAAACACCATTTCACATAAATATGAGTAGAGTGAAAAAATTCCAAGTACCTTAAACCTAAACCTCTGTTATGATCAGTTGTGCCTAAGTAAAGGGTCATGTTAGAACAGAAAGTTTTTTGGCTTTCTCACCTTTCCCTTTTCCTCTGTGGCATCACCTTTACACACACACACACACACACATATATATATATATATATATATATATATATATATATATAATATGATATATATATATATAAAACCAGGATGTCCTCTTACTTCTCTCATGTTACTCACTTACCCTTTATGGCTGAGATTGTCACTACAAAGTCTTAGAAACAGATGCAATATATGAAGTAATTCTGGTGTCCGTAGCTTAATTATTTCGGTCATCATGAAAATCATATCTCGTTCAAAACCTGCGCTGTATTATTTTAAGGGAGTGATATGATTTTGACATTGGTCTCTAGTTTATCTCTACCGCCTTTCTCTTGAGAGTGCTGCCTCAAATCCAAAGAAAAAACAAGTTTTAATTATATAATACTTTTCCGCAATACTTGAAATTGTCAAATAATGATTGGATTTACTCAGTTCTTTGCTCTAATGGGCAAATAATTTTCCTTATTAATCTAAGCTCATTCTTCTATTATTCTTTATTTATACAATTTTTCCCCACATGCTTAGTATCAATCTAAGTCTTAACAACTCAATTATTTTTGTGGTGCTCAGCCATTTCCACTATCATGAGGAGTCTAGGTTATGATAGACGAAGACCACATTCACACTAAGCGCACCAGAAAAACATTCGTATTCTCTCACAAATGGGCCGCGATTTGGCGAACATCTACCGTGAGTCAAATTGAAAAACACATGCAGTTTTTATTTTCGCTCTGCTCGCTGAACAGTGAGGTAATGCTGAGTCAATAACTTCCAAAAACTAACTCTCAAAATACACGAGGGTCTCTCTCTCTCTCTCTCTCTCTCTCTCTCTCTCTCTCTCTCTCTCTCTCTCTCTCTCTCTCAAAATAGGTTTATTCATCATATTGAAATACCTATGATTCAACTAGGTAGAAACCTTCTGTGAATGCTATCATTGAACATGAATTATTTCTTTATATATTTATCTGCATATTTTCTTATCTACTTAATTCATTGCTTACATGATTTCATCCCTTACTTGCTCGATTGCTTACAATCTTATGGCCCCCTGGCCTATCTATATTTTTATGTTTGTGTTTGCATATTACTTATTTGCTCACTTATGTATCCATTTATTCATTTGCATATTTGTATTTATTGGTTTATATATTGTCACATATATAGCACATCTAATATAATTGTTGTTTATGAAATAATCACAAAACTGATAATCTTGAACATGAAAGTGATCATTATGTCAAGAATGATACCAAAAGTAACATCTGACTTTTTGTTTTATGCAAAATTCATTTTCAAATAAATTTCCTTAACATCACAAACACCTTTACTCTCTGGTATGGTTTACCTGCCTCTTCTTGTGGCTTGATTTTTTACCTTTTCTGTTTTTTTAATGCATGTGTCTTCCTTATCAATATTTCAGTTGCCTGTTAATCTCTAGGTTATTGTCAGCTCAAAAACCTGGTTATCACATACATATTGGCGAAGGCCAGAGCTGAAATTAAGATGTCTTACATTCTTTTGCGAAATGATAAAACCAGATGGTACTATTGTTTATGCATCTCAAAGACAGGTAATCATTATATATATATATATATATATATATATATATATATATATATATATATATATATATATATATATATATATATATATATAATATATATATATATATTTTAAATATGGTATTTATTCAGCATTTCTAATTGTTCAACCATCATGAACGACGGTCTTTGGGAGCAAATGAATGTTTTCAAGAAAGTTGAAGTTCGTTAGGAGGCAATGGCAATTTTACAGGCAAGTTAATATTATTATTACTATTATCATTACTCCTTGGAATTTGAAATATTTATCAAGATTCAGACATATGACATTTTACTAAGAACACACACTTCATGAGAATCTACATTATTGCAGCTGACAACATTAATTTCATTTACGTTCAAGTAGTTAAGCTTGACCTTCTGCTCATGATGTTCTATGATGCTTTAAACAGTTGTCCAGGTTATTGTACTTTGTTTCTGTATCTGGTTGAATTGCACTGACCTTGTTAAGCATTATTAAGTTGCATAACCAAGTGTTTGTAATAATACAGCATATTCAAAAAGGCTTTTGGAATTAACACGAAAGATCTAGAACTCCGTTGTTTTAATTTCCTCTGGGTAATATATGTGTGTATATATATATATATATATATATATATATATATATATATATATATATATATATATATATATATATATCGTGTTAGGTTTTTATCTATTCCCATTGGTGCACGCACTCTTATTTTATATTCCTCCTTATAGCTTTAGTATTTCAAATAAATATAATTTCTATTAATTTGCCTTCTTTTTTTGAGTTTGTTTTCTTAACATAAGAGTACTCTTTTTATTTTTCCTCTTTACATTCGTTCTCCTTCATATTCTCAATACCTCTTCTTTGCTACCTGTTTTGTAATTTCACTCATCTCTGCCATTCTGTCCAGATTTGATTCTGCAAATACCCCCTTCCTCTCTCGCGACAAACTTCTTGGAGCTCTCATCTTCTGATCTTTTGTATCTTGTCTCTTCCTCTTGTCCTTTGAAGTTCTTATAGAGTCCTTATCAGATATGTAGGGTTTACTGATAACACGAATATTAGGAAATGGTCGCTATAGCTTTAAGGAGCTTCAGAATCAGAGCGTATTGCAAAAATTGGATGCTCTGAAAAATACTTTCTATTTTACCATTTTCTTTACTTTTCTCCATTAGTCTACAGCGGTGCCTTGACCTACGAGTTTAATTCGTTCCGTGGCCGAGCTCGTAGCTCAATTTGCTCCCACATCAAATAAATTTCCCCCATTGAAAATATTTATAATGCCCTTAATCCGTTCCAACCTTCAAAATGCCACACCATATTTTTATGTTTCATGTTATTACATAAGGAAAATGCATTTCTAAATAACAAATACTGTATAAAAACATAATAGAAAGAGTATTTAAAGATATAATAAGGTTTCATACACTGTAAAAGAAGTGTTCAAGTTACAGTAATTCGTCTTACGATAATCCGATTTTACGAGAGACCAAATTCCAATAGCCTAACTTTACCCCATCTTCTAGTTAAATAAGTTAAAAAAACACAGCAAAAGAGAATGATGAAAGTATTGTTTTGACGATATGTTCGTTGCGTAAATGTGTACAGCCATGAACAACCGACCGAGAAACAGCTTTTTTTCTTAATTACAAGAATTGGATAACAACAACATCCGTTTGGCTTGAATTTCAACCATCGTACGATAGTAAACAATTTCCGTAGTTATGTTATAAATGACGTTTTATGTAGAATAGGACTGAGCTATTTTTATGTAATAATTTTATTCGCTATAGGTATATCAGAGATCAACAAAAGAAATATACGTTAAATTTTAACCATGTTGTAGCTGAAGCTGAGAAAACTGTTCAAGCTGCCAATGACTTTTATCGTGCATCGGCAACAAGGATAAAGCTCCCGTAAACTTATGCCTTCAGACACAACCGTAGGTAAAATTGAGAGAAAATCTTTATAATCAAAACTACTGGACTTGAAAGAACACATTTTACTGTTTTCACGTCGATAAAAGATAAATAAAAGATAAATATCGGGAAAATATTGATCGAAATCACGTAATGTTTTTACTCAATAAACATGCCGCAAACAGAATCTGTTAACGAAAAAAATAATTTAGTTCATAATCACAATGAGTCATATTGAAGTCATATTTCGACTTAAAAACGTCGCATAACAAAAAATTCCCTTGTCTCATATAAGTCAGTTATCTAGATATTCGTTTATGCCAACTAGAAGCAACAAAATTCGCTTAGAATTGAGCTAAATATGGCGAAACAAACTTGTACATAGATTAAGATTTAATGTTTAGCCTGTTGGAAAAGCTTCGTCAAGGGGTAAACATGAACAACGTCCAAAATACATCGAAATAAACAGGCATCGGTCTAGGGCAGATATATACGTCTAGAATGGTCTGGCTCACGAAGTGTGATTTATTGTATAGAGGTGTGCAAGAACAATTATAATAATAAATAGATGAATAGCACTAGTTAAGTAAATAATCAGGGCCACGCAAAAATATTTGGCTTCCCCAGTAGGCCAACAAAAATTGTCGTTAGGCAGCAACTGGTGCCTCAGATTTGGTTTATTTGTTTATTTATTTATTTACTACCATCTATGTAAGTATTATTACCATCTTAGAATTTTACTCTCAAGTCAGATCTTAGTTTCGAAGAAGAAATGTCCACTAGACTAGGTAAGACCGACGAGTTTCTGGCTTATTTTCGAAGAGTAAAACTTACTTGACACAGAGTACACGTCAAAGATTGCTTGTGATGATATAATTAGACTAATACTTGACACAGGGTACACTAAATAGATTGTTTTTAATTGTAATTAGAATAATACTTACCTGGCACATGGTATGCCAAATAGATTGTTTATAGTTGTAATTAGAATAATAATTACATGGCAAAGGGTACGCCAAATAGATTGTTTGTAGTTGTAATTAGAATAATACGTAACTGGCATAGGATATTCCAAATAGATTGCCTCTATTGGTAATTAGAATAAGAATTACCTGGCACAGGGTATTCCAAATAGATTGCCTTTAGTTGTAATTAGAATACTTACCTGGTACAGGGTATTCCAAATAAATTGCTTCATGTTATAATTAGAAGCATACTTACCTGGCACAGGGTACGCCAAATAGATTTGCCTTTAGTTGTAATTAGAAGTATACTTACCTGGCACAGGGTACACCAAATGGATTGCTTTTAGTTGTAATTAGAAGCATACTTACCTGGCACAGGGTACGCCAATAGTTTGCTTTTAGTTGTAAACTAGATGCATAATTATAATTAGAAGCATACTTACCTGGCACTGGGTATGCCAAATTGATTGCCTTTAGTTGTAATTAGAAGCATACTTACCCTGGTACAGGGTACGCTAAATAGATTGACTTTTAGTTTTGTAATTAGCAGCATACTTACCTGGCACAGGGTATAACACCAATAGACTGCCTTTAGTTGTAATTAGAAGCATACTTACCTGGCACAGGGTACACCAAATAGACTGCCTTTAGTTGTAATTAGAAGCATACTTACCTGGAACAGGGTGCACCAAATGGATTGTTTCTAGTTGTAATTAGAAGCATACTTACCTGGTACAGGGTACTCCAAATGTATTGCTTCTAGTTGTAATTAGAAGCATACTTACCTGGCACAGGGTACACCAAATGGATTGCTTTTAGTTGTAATTAGAAGCATACTTACCTGGCACAAGGTACGTCAAATAGACTGCCTTTAGTTGTAATTAGAAGCATACTTACCTGGAACAGGGTACACCAAATGGATTGTTTCTAGTTGTAATTAGAAGCATACTTACCTGGCACAAGGTACGCCAAATAGACTGCCTTTTGTTGTAATTAGAAGCATACTTACCTGGCACAGGGTACTCCAAATGGATTGTTTCTAGTTGTAATTAGAATCATACTTACCTGGCACAGGGTAATCCAAATGTATTGCTTCTAGTTGTAATTAGAAGCATACTTACCTGGCACAGGGTACACCAAATGGATTGTTTCTAGTTGTAATTAGAAGACTACTTACCTGGCACAGGGTACACCAAATGGATTGTTTCTAGTTGTAATTAGAAGCATACTTACCTGGCACAGGGTAATCCAAATGTATTGCTTCTAGTTGTAATTAGAAGCATACTTACCTGGCACAGGGTACACCAAATGGATTGTTTCTAGTTGTAATTAGAAGACTACTTACCTGGCACAGGGTACACCAAATGGATTGTTTCTAGTTGTAATTAGAAGCATACTTACCTGGCACAGGGTACACCAAATGGATTGTTTCTAGTTGTAATTAGAAGCATACTTACCTGACACAGGGTACACCAAATGGATTGTTTCTAGTTGTAATTAGAAGCATACTTACCTGGCACAGGGTACACCAAATGGATTGTTTCTAGTTGTAATTAGAAGACTACTTACCTGGCACAGGATACACCAAATGGATTGCTTTTAGTTGTAATTAGGAGCATACTTACCTGGCACAGGGTACGCCAAATAGACTGCCTTTAGTTGTAATTAGAAGCATACTTACCTGGCACAGGGTACACCAAATAGATTGCTTTTAGCTGTAATTAGCAGCATACTTACCTGGCATAGGATACGCCAAATAGATTGCCTTTAGTTGTAATTAGAAGCATACTTACCTGGCACAGGGTACACCAAATGGATTGCTTCTAGTTGTAATTAGAAGCATACTTACCTGGCACAGGGTATTCCAAATAGATTGCTTCTAGTTGTAATTAGAATAATACTTACCTGGCACAGGGTATTCCAAGTAGATTGCCCCTAGTTGTAATTAGAATAATGCTTACCTGGCATAGGGTACTCCAATTAGATTGTCTTAATTGTAATTAGAATACTTACTTGGTACAGAGTATTCCAGATAAATTGCTTCTAGTTTTAATTAGAAGCATACTTACCTGGCAAAGGGTACACCAAATACATTGCTCCTAGTTGTAATTAGAAGCATACTTACCTGGCACAGGGTACACCAAATAGATTGCTTCTAGTTGCAATTGGAATGATAATTACCTGGCAAAGGGTACACCAAAAAGATTGCTGTCATTTCCTTTGCTTCTTCCAGTATTACGTATTCGGTTCCTAGTTCATCAACCTTTCTGCTATGTCCACTGAAGACTCCTTCCGTTCTTCATGGTGTCTTGTTGGTGATATTTTCTTCTGGGACCTCAATTTCTCTGCGCATTTCTCTCCAATTGGGTCTGGAACTTCCGTACTTGTGTGGCTTTCCCTCAACTATTCCCTTTATATCTATTAGCTCTTCCTTTCTTCTTGTTGTCTACTTCTCCAACTATTCCTCCTTCGTTGCGGCTGTCTGTTTTTTCCTAAGTCTCAACTTGAGATCCTCCCCTGTCTTCCACAATCCAGGATTCCATCCGTTTACATCTGGTCCTCAGGTCTCCAGCTTACTTCTCTCTGTAAAGCTTTTAGGGCTGTCGCATCGTCGTCCTCCGCTGTTATTCTTTTCTCTGATCTCCCCTTTACCTTAGATTTCAAATCAGACGCATGCGAGCTCCGAAGCCTTCAAAGATGGCTTCTAAGGAACTCGAAGCTTGCATCTAGAGTCTTTGGATCCAGTGAACCTGATAGCGTTGGGTGTACAGTTCATTTTTCAATCCATCTTTGTATCTTGAGTCTTCGCGTCAGCATGTGAATTTCATTTCATTATTCCTTTCTTGGTCGAACTTCAAAGGGTGGCAGGCCAGACCTGGAGCCTCATGGATTCTAAAACGACTTCGGGGTAAACCACCCCACAGAATTAAGCTGAATTCTAATTATATTTCTCCTAGTCAGTTCTGCTGCTTCCTGTATGCTTCTCACGCTTCAAGGAAGAGATTCCAGTAGATCTGAAGCAGCACGTTAGTGGGGGATGACCGATGCTATGGCGGAATGTGCAGTCTGGAACCCCAGACTTCGGAGAACGAATGGGACTTGAGGGAATGGGCAGGAGCGTTCTGCTACATTTGACTTAGCATCTTTTAATTCTGGATAGTAGCCATTTCTTGAGAAGACTTAAATGTATGCTCCTGGTTTGTCAGATTGCCTACGACTGGTTTGTTTTTTTGGCCTGCAGGTCATGGTTAGGCCGATGTTCGCGTTCTTCATGGTGTCTTCTTGATGAGATTATCTTCGGGGGGCCTCAATTTCTCTGCGCATTTCTCTCGAAATGCTTCCACAGCTTCCATAACTCTGTGGCTTTCCCTCATCTATTCTTTATATCAGTTAGCTCTTCCTTTCTATCTTGATGTCTTCTCCAACTATTCCTCCTTCGTGACAGCTGTTTATATTTTCCTAAGTCTCACATTGAGGTTTAGCCTCGTCTTTCGTCTCTGTTTTCTGGATCTTTGTCTTGATGTCAAGCCATGCCAGCTCCCTCTTCCGTAGATATTAACGCCCAAATAGCTGGAAGTGGCCGCCGCCGCCCCCCCCCCCCCCCCCCCCCCACACCCCCCCCCCCCCCCCACTAGTGCCTGCCTATTATAGCCTTAGATTTCATAATTCATTGAATGCCCCAGAGGTCTCGTTCATCGATTGCAGGAATGCTTAGTAAAATAGGCGTGATCCGTGAGGATAATGCAAGTACCTGTGTTTTGCCTTTCCTTTCAAAATTCTTCCGTTCGAAGTTTTGGATTTTTAACATACTGTGGAAGTTTCCTCCTGTTTCTTATATGCTCGTTAGAAAAAAAAAACGGAAATTTATCATTTGTCTCTAGTATATCAACTTCCTTGACATACTTCAAGTCAGGCGTTCTCTTTGTAATGTTATGATGACGTGTGCAACAACAGAATATTTTCTTCTGGGGTTAACCTTGTGTTTATATTTATTTCTTATTTATTTATTTTTATTATATTTCATTAGATACATACTCACTGTGTGAGTGTGATATTATAGCTCTTTCCCTGAACGATTTGGTACGCTTGATGTAGCCTCAAATGTTGTCATACTTTCTCTCTCTCTCTCTCTCTCTCTCTCTCTCTCTCTCTCTCTCTCTCTCTCTCTCTCTCTCTCTCCCAAAATACAGCTAGTTGTGAATTGAGAGTGACCAACACATTGCCAGTTGGAGGCCGCACCGTTGCAAAGGAAAATTTACCCTGCAATATAGACAAAACAGTTGTTGTTGGTGCTGTGATTTTGCAGATGTTCTTGCTCAAGATTGCAATGCAGATGTACTGAAGTTTTTTTTATCTTTTCTTGTAAAAAAAATCAGGTGGTGGGTTTGACATCTGTTAGGTAAACGATATTTGCTTGTAGAGAGAAAGAGAACATTATATCGCCAGCAATGATATGTTAGGAAGTTTGTTGACATCTGTTCAGCAAATGATGTTGACGGCATGTTTATTGAGTAAAAACATTACGTGATTTCGATCGCTACTTTCACGATATTTATCTTTTATTTATCTTTTATCGTGAAAACAACAGTAAAATGTGTTCTTTCAAGCCCAGCAGTTTTGATTATAAAGATTTTCTCTCAATTTTACCTACGGTTGTGTTTGATGGCATAAGTTTACGGGAGTTTTATCTTTGTTGCCGATGCACGATAAAAGCCATTGGCAGCTTGAACAGTTTTCTCAGCTTCAGTTACAACATGGTTAAAATTTAACGTATATTTTTTGTTGATCTCTGATATACCTATAGTGAATAAAATCAGTATATAAATATATCTCAGTAATATTCTATATAAAACATCATTTATAACAACTACGGTAATTGTTTACTATCGTACGATGGTTGAAATGCAAGCCATACGGATGTTGTTATTCAATTCGGTTGTAATTAAGAAAAAAAGCTGTTTCTCGTTCGGTTGTTCATGGCTGTACACATTTACGCAACGAACATAACGTCAAAACAATACTTTCATTATTCTATTTTGCTGTTTTTTTTTCTAACTTATTTAACTAGAAGATGGGATAAAGTTAGCCTATTGGAATTTGGTCTTTCGTAAAATCGTATTATCGTAAGACGAATTATTGTAACTTGAACACTACCTGTACAGAGTATGAAACCTTATTATATCTTTGAATACTCTTTCTATTATGTTTTCAAACAATATTTGTTATTTAGAAATTTATTTTCCTTATGTAATAACATGAAACATAAAAATATGATGTGGCATTTTGAGGGTTGGAACGGATTAAGGGCATTATAAGTATTTTCAATGGGGGAAATTGATTTGATGTGGGAGCAAATTGAGCTACGAGCTCGGCCACGGAACGAATTAAACTCGTAGGTCAAGGTACCTCTGTAGACTAATGGAGAAAAGTCAATATTATGGTAAAATGGAAAGCATTTTTCAGAGGATCCAATTTTTGCAAAACGCTCTGATTCTGAAGCACTCTAAAGCTATAGCGACCATTTCCCAATATTAGTGTTATCAGTAAACCCTACATATCTGATAAGGACTTTATAAGAACTTCAAAGGACAAGAGAATGAGACAAGATACAAAAGATCAGAAGATGAGAGATCCAAGAAGTTTTTCGCGAAAAAGGAAGGGGGTTTATTGTAGAATCAAATCTGGACAGAATGGCATAGATGAGTGAAATTACAAAACAGGTAGCAAAGAAGAGGTATTGAGAATAAAAAGGAGAACTAATGTAAGGAGGAAAAATAAAAAAAATACTGTTATGTAAAGAAGACAAACTCAAAAAAAGAAGGCGAATTAATAGAAATTATATTTATTTGAAATACTAAAGCTAAACGGAGGAATATGAAATAAGAGTGCATGCACTGATGGAAATAGATAAAAAGCTAAACACGAGATCTATACATATATATATATATATATATATATATATATATATATATATATATATATATATATATATATATTATATATATATATATATATATATATATATATATATATATCCAGAGGAAATTAAAACAACGGAGTTCTAGATCTTTCGTGTTAATAACAAGGCCTTTTTGAATATGCTGTATAATTAAGAAACACTTGATTTTGCAACTTAATAATGCGATTAAAAGAGTAAAAAATCATTCTAATGCTTAACAAGGTCAGTACAATTGATTTAACCCTTTAGAACAGGAACAGCTGTCTTAGACTGAACCAGATACAGAATTCACTAAAGATAAGCAAAGTTTAAAGCGTCTTAGAACATCATGGGCAGAAGGGTCAAGCTTAACTACTTGAACGTAAATGAAATTAATGTTATCAGCTGCAATAATATAGATTTTCATGAAGTGTGTGTTCTTAGTAAAATGTTATATGTCTGAATCTTGATAAAGATTTCAAATTCCAAGGAGTAATGATATTAGTAATCATAATATTAACCTGCCTGTAAAATTGCCATTGCCTCCTGACGAACTTCACCTTTCCTGTAAACATTCATTTGCTCCCAAAGACCGCTGTTCATGATGGTTGAACAACTTGAAATGCTGAATAAATACTATATTTTAAAAAAAAAGTTTATTATTATCTGTCTTTATCGCTGCAAGTCAATCTTCAGTAATCATTATATGTTCATTATAGAAACAAATGTCTTTGAGATGCACAAACAATAGTACTTCTGGTTTTATCATTTCTCAAAAGAATGTAAGAAATCTTAATTTCAGCTCTGGCCTTCGTCAATATGTCTGTGATAACCAGGTTTTTGAGCTGACATTAGCCTAGAGATTAACAGGCAACTGAAATATTGATAAGGAAGACAAATGCATTAAAAAAAAAAAAACAGAAAAGGTAAAAAATCAAGCCATAAGAAGAGGCAGGTAAACCATACCAGAGAGTAAAGGTGTTTGTGATGTTAAGGAAATTTATTTGAAAATGAATTTTGCATAAAACCAAAAGTCAGATGTTACTTTTGGTATCATTCTTAACATAATGATGGCGTTCATGTTCAAGATAATCAGTTTTGTGATTATTTCATAAACAACAATTAGATTAGATGTGCTACATATGTGACAATAAGTAAAGCAATAAATACAAATATGCAAATGAATAAATGAATACATATGCGAACAAATAAGTAATATGCAAACACACACATAAAAATACGCCAGGGGGCCATAAGATTGTAAGCAATCGAGCAAGTAAGGGATGAAATCAGGAAGCAAACAAGTAAAATTTGTAAGCAATGAATTAAGTAGATAAGCAATTATGCAGATAAATATGTAAAGAAGTAATTCATGTTCAATTATAGCATTCACAGAAGATTTCTACTTACTTGAATCATAGGTATTTCAATATGAGAATAACAGAGAGAGAGAGAGAGAGAGACCCTCGTGTATTTTGAGAGTTAGTTTTTGGAAGTTGTTGGGTCAGCTTTACCTTATTGCTCAGCGGACAGAGCGAAGATAGAAACTGAATGTGTTTTTCAGCTTGACTCACGGTAGATGTTCGCCAAATCGCGGCCCATTTGTGAGAGAATACGAATGTTTTTCTGGTGCGTTTAAGTGTGAATGTGGTCTTCGTCTATCATAACCTAGACTCCTCATGATAGTGGAAATGGCTGAGCACCACAAAAATACTTAAGTTGTTAAGACTTAGATTGATACAAAGCATGTTGGGAAAAAGTGTATAAATGAAGAATAATAGAAGAATGAGCTTAGATTAATAAGGAAAATTATTTGCCCATTAAAGCAAGGAATTGAGTAAATCCAATCATTATCTGACAATTTCAAGTATTGCGGAAAAGTATTATATAATTAAAACTTGTTTTTTCTTTGGATTTGAGGCAGCACTCTCAAGAGAAAGGCGGTAGAGATAAACTAGAGACCAATGTCAAAATCATATCACTCCCTTAAAATAATACAGCGCAGGTTTTGATCAAGATATGATTTTTATGATGACCGAAATAATTAAGCTACGGACATCAGAATTACTTCATATATTGCATCTGGTTCTAAGACTTTGTAGTGACAATCTCACCATAAAGTATAAGTGAATAGCATGAGAGAAGTAAGAGGACATCCTGGTTTTATATATATATATATATATATATATATATATATATATACATATATATATACATATATATATATATATATATATATATATATATATATATATATATATATATATATAAAGGTGATGCCACAGAGGAAAATGGAAAAGCGAGAAGCCAAGAACTTTCTGTCTAACATGACCCTTTACTTAGGCACAACTGATCATAACAAGAGGTTAGTTTAAGGGACTTAGAATTTGTTCCTCATATTCATATTTTTCATATACTCATTTGGGTTAGGTTAAGGGACTTCGAATTTTTCCCTCATATTCATATTTATGCGATATGGCAGTTTTCGTCCGAAGAATATATCTTGAGAAAAATTAGGTTAGGTTAAGGGACTTTCAATTTGTTTCTCTCATATTTATATTTGTGTAAAATGTTTTTTTTTTTTTTGTTTTTTTTTTTTTTTTTATCCATAGAGTATATCTTGAGCCAATAGGTTGGGTTGGGTTAGGTTAAGTTAGGTTAAGTGACTTAGAAATTTTTCACTCAGTAGGTTAGATTAGGTTAGGTTGGGTTAGGATAGGTTAATTAAGGGACTTAGAATTTTTTCACTCAGTGAGTTGGGTTAGGTTAGAATTTTTTTCTCTCATATTCACATTTGTGTGAAATGGATTTTTCATCTGTAGAGTATATCTTGAGCCAATAGGTTGGGTTGGGTTATGTTAGGTTAAGGGACTTAGAATTTTTTCATTCAGAGGGTTAGGTTATGTTAGGTTGGATTAGGTTAGGTTAAGGGACTTAGAATTTTTTCACTCGGTGGGTTAGGTTAGGTTAGGTTGGGTTAGGGTAGGTTAGGTTAGGATAAGGGAATTAGAAATTTCTCACTCAGTGGATTTGATTGGGTTAGGTTAGGTTAGGTTAATGTACTTAGAATTTTTTCACTTATGTGAAATGGTGTTTTTTTTTTTCATCCAAGAGTATATCTTAAGCCAAAATGGGGTTGGTATTTTCAAGGTATCGTGAAATGGTGTTTTTTTTTCATCCTTAGAGTATATCTTGAGCTAAAATGGGGTTGGGGATTTAAAAGGGGTCGAGCGAAACCATGGTTTTCCTATCCCAAGAGTTCTTCATGAGCCATTTTGGGGTTTTTTTCTGAACAAAAGCGAAGTGTTTGGTGGTTTTCCCATGGA
Organism: Macrobrachium nipponense; assembly: GCF_015104395.2. Lineage (NCBI taxonomy): Eukaryota > Metazoa > Arthropoda > Malacostraca > Decapoda > Palaemonidae > Macrobrachium > Macrobrachium nipponense. Next base: position 25,411,728 of record NC_061092.1, read on the forward strand.
GTCGTTAATGGTCAACGTACATGAGGTTAAGATAAAGGCAAGCTTATGGGGTTTATCGCCTGTGAGCCGAATTGGGGGTCGGGTGTTGAGGCTGAGCCAAAATGTGGTCTTTTTACCTACTCAGATGATCTTGAAACTTCACTATAACCCTGTTGCTGGCTATTTGCTGGAATCCCGCTATGTCGTTCTCCTTCTTCAAGCCTAAATTGTTAATTAGAAAGCCGGCCATCTCATAATTTGGGCGAACGGAAAATTGTAGGCCAATGGAATCAGTCCCCTTTAGGTGTCCTGAAGTCGCACTTTAGTGATGTACTGTCACTCATAAGTTCATGGATGTCTCCGGGCATAAAGCTGAATTCCATCCAATCCCTTTCTGGACAACGGGTCTGTATAGTGACGTAAGACGGGCACACACACAAACTTTCTACAGTAGAGTTAGGTAGTTGAACATTTGGCCAGTTTCGCACTCCCAGATACCTGTCATCCAGGAAGGGGTGAAATGGAAATATCTCTCAAACACCCGGACATCCATAAACTTATATGAGTGACTATACACTTGCACTCCCAATGGGTAAACTGCCTGTGGGGCAGTTAGAACAAGCCCTAGTTGTACGCGAAGTACAGAAGCGACCAAAAACACGTCCGCACTCGGTGAAGGTGAAAGGTGAAAAAGAGGAATCCAATAATAGAAATTAAGAGATATCGTCAGCCTTTTCCTGTGCTGTTTCAGCGTAAGGAGTTAACCTCTGACACAGGAACCTCCTGTTAAGCCTAACCTCGAGCAAAGCCAATCGTTGTTACCATACAAACTTGTTCTCGCATGGTCTTATGCACACAAACACGCACACACATTAACGAACTGTAACCTCGCCCCCCTCTTTCTGTTTTTGTATCTGTCAGCTTCTATTGCATTCAGTGTGAACTTGAAAATGTAGAATAAACTACCAAAGAACTTGTTCAACGTCCCGGTTTTCACTCACCTGCTTATGTGGATTTTGTGATATTCTCAAGCACGTGTTCCTTCGTGCTACATTGCATATACGTATATATAATATGTGTATATGTATGTATATATATATATATATATAATAAACATATATATATATATATATATTATATATATATATATATATATATCGATCGTTTACCCTTAGCTTTCAGAGTTGAATCTCAATGCTGACAAGAGTCCTACTGCTAAAAAGTAAACCCTTAAGAAACCCCTTCACTTGCCATAAATTGTGTAAATATTAAATCACTTTTTCACTTGAGACGTAATTACATTTCACCAACAATATTATACGAGAAACTTATGCTTTCCTGGTTAATGGGTAAACTAGGCCCTATAGCACTTCAGCAATCCTCGAGTCATTGTACAGCGATCGGGATCCATTTGCAGAGTAAACTCACTTCACACAATGCCCTCCTACCGCCATTAAGCAGTTCCCTTTATGAAAGGCCCTGTCATGCCAGAATGGAGCTATTCCGGTGATATTGAAACCTTAGATCTTTTCCATCTCTTTTCTCGCATTATACCTGCTCCTCTGTCGTTTCCTTATTTGATTTCTGACCTTAAAAGTTCAAATGCAGAAATAGTCTTAGCAGTCAGAATGCATGATAACTACTAATCGTTTTGAATGCACAAACTGAAGAACGTTGCTTATTTAGGGTCTTCTGACAATATGATCTAATTATATTCACCTATATTTTGTTTTGATGATCCACAAAAGTGAAAATAAACATAAACTGAAATAGTTAACAAATTGCAGTGACTACAAAAAAAATCAGTAAAGAAATTTTGAGATATTTTGATTTTATTTCATGTCAATTAAAATATTACATAAATGAATAAATTCCAGCCCATCTTTGGCACATATCATTACGTCGGAAAGCCATTATTATTATTATTATTATTATTATTATTATTATTATTATTATTATTATTATTATTATTATTATTATTATTATTATTATTTATTATTATTATTATTATATTAATTGTGTTGCTCTTTTAGTTGTTGCCAAGGTGAGGTTATTGGGACCTTCAGTCGCACAATGATATTTTGGGGTTAACCTTGTCGTTGTTTGATTACGTTACTAAAGATAATGATAAGATAATATCCCCCGTAGGAATGTTGTGCCGCCAGTGCACTAGAGGCATTAAGTAACTAAGGTTGTTTGCAGCGTTCCTACGGCCCCTAGCTGCAACCCCTTTCATTTCTTTTATTATACTTGAGTATATATTCTCTTTCTTCCATCATGATTTCCACTCTCTCCTTTGGCGTAAATTTTATATTTATATTCTAATCCCATCCAATCCAAGCAGTCAAAGTTAAGTATTTCTTAGTTTTATGAGACCACTGAGCTGATTAACAGCTCTCCTAGGGCTGGCCGGAAGGAATAGATATTTTTACGCGGCTAGGAACCCATTGGTTTCCTAGCAACGGAACCTACAGCTTATTGTGGGATCCGAACCACATTATATCGAGAAATGAATTTCTATCACCAGAAATAAATTTCTCTGGTTCCGCGTTGGCCGAGCCGAGATTGGAAGTCTGGACCACCGGAATGGTAGCCGAGCGCGATATCCACTCGTCCAACGAGGAAGACTAATATAAACCGTGATTGTGAGAATTCCTTATGTTTATCAATGGAACTCTTTACCCGGTTAACGAAGGATGCATTACTGAAATGTTTGGAAAGCTTTCCCTAACAACAAGCATTCCTCTCTCTCTCTCTCTCTCTCTCTCTCTCTCTCTCATATTGCATGACGTTTGTTTCTTTCCTCAAGCAAGAAGGTGATGTTTTCGTCCTCATAAAAGCAAACCCGTTTAAACACAAAGGAATATTCATGACCCGTCATCACGGACGCGAGAGAAAAATCTTCGCTCTTGATAAACGGCCAACATTATGAGGGAATGTCACACTCCCTTAACAGATGAGAACTGAGTAGAATTTACTCCAGAGCTGCGAGTATCATTAAAATGGGCGCGGGGTTAACAAAGGACCTCGAGAAGCGAACAAGGCGACGATCATTTTGCTTCTTTCCCAGCGGTTGGGGAAATGGAGGATTGTTGCTCGATTTTATTGCTTTTTCTAATGCAACATAAAAAAATGATGTTGCTAGATTTTATTGCTTTTTCTTCAGCAACATAAAAAAATTGTTATCGCTCGGCTCTACTGCTTTTTCGCCTTTAAGAAAAAGGGTGATAATTGCTAAACTTTTCTACTTTTTTGTTAGGAAGGAGAAGGATCCTTATAGGTAGGACTTACTACTTTATCCAGCGGTAAGGAAGAGGAAGATAACTGGTTAAGTTTTTCGTTGCCGATGTTTAACCTCATTCTGGGGGTATTCACAGATATATTTTAAATATCAGAATAGGTTTTTTATCTTTATTTGACAGGTACAGTTAGAAATAGTTATTGTGAATAATACAATTCATATTCTGTCATATTAATTATTAATTATCTTAAACTGTGGAGTAATCAGTGCAAATGTAGAGAATAAAAAGACCAGTCATCAAGCTACTTTAAAAAAAACTAAAATGTTCTATATTAAGAGATAAACGTTATATTTCACAGCCAACTCATCAGGTTCGTGTATTTTAAGCATATTACCAAAATTGCGGTGATGAATAACATACTTTCGAACTTTTACGGCAAATATTTCTTTCCTCAGTTTAATATTCCAGTTAGCTCCAAAAAGTTTAAAGTTACTTGAAATTGTGCAATATAAGAAAACCGCGTCAACTTGCAAGATTGCTGCATATTAAAAACACCAACACTCTTCACATAAATATGAATTCAGGTAAAAAAGTAATAGGAAAAAAATCACAGGAAAAAAGGGCACAGTAATCTCTCCTATATAGCGACCCCCAAGGAGTTCAACCCGGCATGTATCCACCTTCGGGGCGTGTTAAGTACAAGCCCGTTGTGGACTTTGTTTAACCCGGTATGTGTCCACCTTTGCGGCGTGTTTAGTTAATTACTGCTGCCGTTTTTTTTTTTTTTTTTTATAGACAGTATTATTTTACTTCGCTTTCGGATTTTAACGATGTAGTAGTCACATAACAAGTTATGGTCAAAATAACAGTTGACTGACCGAAACAATTTTTTTTTTTTTTTTTTTCCGAAGTTTGATTCTTGATTCGACCAACGCGGACCCAGATGAGTTTATTTCTGGTGATAGGAATTCATTTCTCGATATAATGTGGTTCGGATCCCACAATAAGCTGTAGGTCCCGTTGCCAGGTAACCAATTGGTTCCTAGCTGCGCAAAAATATCTAAACCTTCGGGCCAGCTCTAGGAGAGCTGTTAATCAGCTCAGTGGTCTGGTAAAACTAAGATATCCTTAACTTAACTTTGGTTCTTTTGCACTTTTACACATTTTAGGAAACTTCAAGTATAGAGAAACTGTGTTGTGGTGCTTAAACAGCCAAGTACAAGAATATAAAATAATTGCTTACAAAGTTGATTTTCCTTTGATTAAATAATTGCATACAAGTATGAAACCAATTCCGGGACGAGTGTGCGAAGATCAGTACTATTTTCAATCAGCCTTATAACTTTTAGCGAAGGCAACGAAACCACGATTCCATAGGAGAATGTACCATTATTTTGTAAGGGCATCAAATTCTATCATTCTCCTCCCTTTAGCAATATGAAGAACGTTTATTTTGGCCTTTGAATACATTTATCTATGGGAATGAGATAATTTAGTTAAGTCAGCATTCAGCCGCGACAAGGGTACGTATGCGTAAGCAAAAGTAAACTTAATAGAATAGTGGAGCATCAGAATTTGACTTTCATGAATGAGGAATGAAGACCACGCACTCGAACAGAAATGTCTCCATATATTAACCTCTTATGCAAATCTGTATGTATGCATGTAAATGTTTCTATCACATCCATGTACGTTTGTATGTCAGCCAAACTATAGCGAGCTACGGTTGCTAGTACTTGTGGAATTTTTCCATCTGTTGAATATCCTTCAGCGAGTAGAGCTTTAATTTCCAATAACACTCATAGGCGAAAATAAACGATGAAACATTATACACCTGAATCAAGGCTGTCGTTAGAGCACTCGTTCATAGAACGAGACAAGAAAAATAGATATTGTCCCATAAAATTCTTTTATGTCGAAACAGAGTATTATCCTTCACTCGTTTTATCGCTAGTGCTGTTGTTGGAATCCGTTACCGGTTCTGAAAAGGAAGTTTTGGCAGAGGGTTTTCAGTTCAGCCGTTTTCATTCTACTTATTTCGAACTGATCGTCCACTGGAACCTTATATTGTTTCGTCTTTATTTCATGTATTTTCTTTTATTATAGCATTCTTTTTTATTGTTCTACCTTCCTTAATTTGCCAGTGATTTTGTGACTCACCTCTATTCATTCAGTCATAATTGACGCATTTCTCCCAAACACTTGTACTATTCAACGTCCTTACTCTTCCTATCAACACACAAGTTTTGTTCACATTCACTTTCAACTTCCTCCTCTTGCAAACACTTGCAAACCCTTTATGCCAGTTTCTGCAGCTTCTCTCCACTATCTTCGGTCGACCTCTTTTTTTTATTTTTTTTTTCTTTGTAAATCAACAATCTCCAGCCTTCTCATACCCCACTCACAACCATTTTCATTTTTTGTAATTTTGCACCTACATCTGATGTCATTTCTCTGACTTCTTGCGTCAGTCCATCAGTGAAGATATTAAATAACCGTCGATACATAGCATTCCGTTAATCTGGCCTAATTTTAGTCATCCAGAAAACTTTTACTCTCTCTCAAGCAATATCCCTCTTCACAGTACATCATGGATGCCCGCCATATTGCATCTCTAACAGTTATATCGTTATCATTTTCTAGGTGCATGTGTACCACACGGTTATTTCCTTT
>NC_061092.1:25420121-25460121 GCF_015104395.2 Macrobrachium nipponense
GTAATATTTCGTTAATCACCTACTTAGATATTCCCAAGAACTTAAAAGGTGTCTGCTTACTTGGCCGAAATTTACGAGTTGAGTACTTCGATAATTTCTTTACGGTATAGTTATCCTGTAATAAAAATTCATATCAAAATCGTCAATAAAAAGACATAAAATTTGCAAATATGCTTCTCTAAACAATTATAATAATATCCTCTTTTATGTAAATAGCTTCATCTTCCCCCGTAATGGAGCTCTGCTTCCTGCTGTCTATTTTAATAGGCAATACATTTAACAATGGAGATTGCAAATGAAGTCTCGTAACGTACTCTTTGATCTGGGATTTCCTTTGATAGCATAATCATCTCATTTGCTCGAATAATAATATACTCTCCTGTAATAGAGACATCACATAACGTTACACAGATAACGGATCCTACGCTTATCTCTCAGTCATTGCCTCCGGGTAAATGCCCACGCTGGGTAGTAAAGATTAATAAAAGCTTTTTCTGTAAGGTCTACCATATTATAACATAAACCTTTCATTTATACCTCCATATTCTTTGATAATACAAAACGGTATTGTCAGTAATATCTGAATATTGTCTTTCCCGAAAAAAAAAACCTGGAACTGGAGGTTTAAAAACTTCTAAATTCATCATGGGGATTGTCTTTTTCCTCTTAATATGGAAAAACAGAAAACCTGGTAAAAGGTTATGTGTATTTGAAGTATCCATCTGTCCAATTTAAGTTTAGGATGTTCTTTAAGTATCAATGACAAAGAAAAGCAACTTTCATAAGATTATTCATTAATTAATGACACATAAAAATAGCCTTCCCAAAGTATCGAAGGATTAATGACAAAGAACAGCAACTTTCACAGGATTATTTAATGATTAATGACAAAGGAAAATAACCTTCACAAAAACATCCAAAGAATATGGACAAATAAGTGACACAAAAATATCCAAAGATTAATGACAAATAAAAGTAACTTTCACAACATTTTTCAATGATTAATAACAAAGAAAAATAACCTTCACAAAAATATCCAAGGATTAATGACAAGGAAAAGTAACTTTCACAAGATTATTCACTGATAGACAAAGAGAAATAACCTTCACAAAAATATCAAAAGATTAAGGACATAAAAGTGACACAAAAATATCAAAGGATTAATGACAAATAAAAGTAACTTTCACAAAATTTTTCAATGATTAATGACAAAGAAAATAACCTTCACAAAAATATCCAAGGATTAATGACATAGAAAAGTAAGTTTCACAAGATTATTCAATGATTAATGACAAAGAGAAATAACCCTCCCAAGAATATCCAAGGAGTAATGACAAATCAGCGATCTAGGGCAGACGTACATCTTCATTCCATAACCACGAAGCGTGAAGCGTTTAATGACGTGCTGATGTAACGAAGATCGAAGGATCTGTTTACTCCGAAACATCTTGGTACCCACAGAACGTCGAACGGAGGCCCAATGTTGACCTTCATCGTCCCGAAGAACAATGGGCTCGTAACTTGTTTAAACATTTGAAGCTTCTCATCGGCCTTATTTTCCCAAATCCCTTTACGGTGTTTGTTTTCCATTAGTCCCAGTGAAATTGCTCGGTCATCCGCGACTACCCATCACCAGGAAGGAAAAGAGTAGTACAGCCATATAAAACAAAACCAGAAAACTTTCACTATGCATCGTTAAGACGAATTTCTTTGTTTAAATACTGGTGTGTTTTTCCTTCTCCTTACCTCAGGATACTGTCTGATGCTTGTGGTAGGCTACTAATCATTTTATCGTAACATAAAGATAAGACGTTTAAAAAAAAACTTGCTTCGCCATAAACTTGAAGGTTCAAAGGTTTTAAAGGTAGTTAGTTAGCAATATAGTCGAGGGACATGTACACAGTCGTAGGCTCTACATATAAATACATATAAACAATGACCAAGTCTCTTCCCACCCAATTGGAACCAGGGAGAGCAAGGCGGTGGTTACTAACGAAATAGGTTGGACTCACATGTCTAACACACACCAACACCAAACACACACACACACACACACGTCACCACCCCCCGAAAAAAAAAAAAAAAAAAAAAAAAAAAGCCGCTCGTGCGCTGCTGAAAGTCTGTCAAGAATTTAAGTAGGAGCTGGACTTCTAACAGTACAGATGTCACTGAGTTGCCAAAAACTTGATTAGTAAAAAAAATTTATTTTATAGTTTTTAATCTCTCTCTCTCTCTCTCTCTCTCTCTCTCTCTCTCTCTCTCTCTCTCTTTTAATAGCCACAAAAGACATCAACAGGGAAAGTGATATAAAGAGGAGCGTTACATTTTTTTAAAACTTGGCGCTGAGAAATGCCTTTCTTCATCTACAAAGTGGAAAAGAATTCTACTTTAGTTAGAAAAAAAAATTTGTGGGGGGGAGGGTCGTCGCTTTTCTTCGTCGTACCTGGAAATCCACAAGTTTAATAACACAAACTTTAAGGACAGAAATGGAATGTCTGTGAGAATGAAAGTATACTACATTGTTCACCACCATCCTCGGCTTACTACGTGCCTATAGATTTTTCCCATTAAAACTCGCTATGTAAGGGAACAAGGGCACAGAAAGCGTCCCTTTATTGAAAAGATCGAGTTTCTCGCAGAGTAACTCCATTTTTTAAATTTGATTTTGAGAGATACAAAGTTTACAGGTAACCGAATATTCTTATTCGTTTTTGAATAAAAAGTTGAGTAAAGGTTTAAAGGTCTTCATGAAAGTACAAAACGCTTATATTTTGCAAATGGTTATCGTTGATATTATCGCTCTAAATGGCTTGTTTTGCCAAAGTTTCGTATACTTAGTTATTTTTAAGCTAGCACTTCAAAACTATATTCTTTTATTTTATGTAAGCTGCCCATTGGCTTATAATTCATTAATTAAAATCTATTATATATTCAACTATATGATATTTGTGGAACAGAGGTGTTTATAGGCACCATTTAGTAGATTTGATTTTGAAGGTGATTATCATAGCAGAACCACAAAGTTGTTTTTGAGTTTTGACTGGAGTTTCTGCAGCAGCGAGAGATATATAACACAGTATTAGAAACAAAAAAGAACCAGGGGATCTTGCGAGAATCAACAGCAGAAATTAATTTCATGATAAATGAAAAGGTTATTGGATTACATTTGAAAAGTTGAATAGTCAATATCCGCCCTGGAAGTGGAATTGAGCAAGCCTTAATACAATATAACCGGGAAACCAGCGAATGATCAGCCATGTGTACATTAATACTGACGGCAGGGTGTTCCAAGTAAAATGACGATTTTCTAGAACTTCAGCGTATCCCCGAAAATTAGAACTTGTTAGCCCAGAATATTAAGTTCGAGAATTAAAGAGGAATAGAACTATTATACTGCCCCTGTGAAGGTCTGGTAAATGTTTGAAATTAGCAGAACAGACTTTTAAAACGTGGAATGAATTAAAAGGTAGCTGAAGTCGGAAATACAGTGCATCCAATACCTCTCTGTTTTGAAGAACATACCTAATATCAAGAAACAAAATCGATTTCACGGACGTTGATCAGATAATAAAAATTGTGAAAAAAACTTTTGATTTGCAATATAATGCCATGAAATGATTATGGGTCATTATAAACTGCTTGAACATGTGGAGATTTAAGATCACGACGATCTTCTAACTTATACAGATAGATACAGTAAATAGCAATAGACCGGCAAAGACATTCTTTCAAGCACAAAAAGGACAATACTGTACATTAGCATGTGATGATTATCCACAGACAATGTAATTTACAGTCAGTTTAAGCGTGGGTTTATCAACGTAATATCAGTGATCGCAGATATCGCCGACCTTTGTTGAGGCCTTCCCCATGTTTACACTAAGTGGTGGGGTGAAGAGATGAGAGATTTATTGTGAAGAAGAACACAGATTATTTGAGGCACAATTGCACAGAGAAAAGCAAGGTAGAGGGGGAAGGTTATCAAGAACCTGATTGGAAGGAAGTTGTTTTATACGAAAAGAAAGTATATGGTTGTTTATGATATCTAAATTCATATCAAGTGACCGTTTGTATTCGATGGTAAGTCAGAGCGTAAGGGAGCCTTTACCTGCCACTCACTATTCTAGCCTACCTGACACTTATTATTATAGCCTACCTGACACCTATTATTATAGCCTACCTGACGCACATTATTCTAGCCTACCTGACACTTTATTATTCTAGCCTACCTGACGCTCATTATTCTAGATTACCTGACACTTATCATTCTAGCCTACCTGACACATTATTCTAGCTTACCTGACGCTCATTATTTGAAGATAAAAGAAAACTGTGAAACCCCCAAAATCAGAATAGTAAAATGTGAGAATATTTGATCTTGTTTGTCGTCCGCAGGATGACAGTAAGGGAGACATGACACAGCCACCCAGCCCCTGCAAACTAGTTTGTCCGACTGGTTGGGGGCAAGGTAGGTAGTGGATCGGGAGCGTAGGGGAGACACCAGCCCTGGGTTCCAGCGCGAGTCTTACATAATAATCACAAAGAGTGATTGGGACACCTCGTGTATGAGAAACAAAATTTATGGAATTACTGCCAGAAAAACTTGTTTAAAACATAAGGGGAAATAAAAACGGCTAAAATTATTAATGTGGACTCGCAGAAAGGTTTTTAAGTCTGTATGTATTTTTAATTGTATGGTCTCATGTTTTTACAACTTTTTTTTTTTTGATGGATTATTTCCTTAATTTTTTTATGATTTTTACTAACATAAATAGTAATTTTAATTATTTTTATTCTTTTTAATTTTAAATGTGACGTGATATCTTGCACACGTGCCATTGATGAAATAAGATTTTTCTCCTCTTCTCTCTTTCATTTGTAAAATACTGGGATTTTTTTTCTTCATTTTAATTTTGAAGGGTGATATGTTGTAATATGACATCTTTTATAATGGGACCGTTTTCATTTACGAGGGCCACTTATTACATTTTTGTCTTTCTTTCTTTTGACCTGCGTCGGACCATTTTTGCGGTTTTGTATCATATCTAAATTCGAGGGTTATATGTCCATTTGTTATACGTGCGGTTATGGGATTATGGGCGATGTGGATTCCTTTCTTGCGTTGCTGTGAGTGGCATTATTGATTTTCAATGACGTGTCTTTTGTTTAAGAAATTAGAATGTTTTCGCATGGAGGTTTTCCGGCCTTTGGTTTGGTTTTTGTACCTCCTCATATAAGAAATTTTATTTTCATATAAGTAATTGGTCGTATTTTTATTTATGGCGAATTTCATATTGCTATTTGTTTTCTGTATAAGAAAATGATTGCGATGGCTATTTGCCTGTCCGCACTTTTTTTTTTTTTGTCCCCTCAGATCTTACAAACTACTGGGGCTAGAGGGCTGCAAATTGGTATGTTTATCATCCACCCCCAAACATCAAACATTCCAAATTGCAGCCCTCTAGCGCCAGTTGTTTGTTTTATTTAAGGTTGAAATTAGCTATGATCGTCCGTCTGTCAACGACAGTCCACATCGGGCCGTGACTGAGAGTTTCATACAGAATTTTAGGCTGTACAGAAAACTTGGTTGAATTTTTCACGTGTGTATTATGAGGCAATTATGAACATTTTGTTTGAGGGTTATTGTCTTGCAGATATTTTTTATTGGCAATGTAATTTTGGTCTTCAACTGGACTGTGATTTCAAGCAGTGAATATAAGTGCTTACTTTTATTAGCCTTATCTTTATTTCATACATATGCATTTTTAATCTTGCTATATGTTTTTTTTTTTTTTATATGTATTTTGCCTTCGTTTTGGGAAGTCATAAATGCTTTCAGTTTTTTTGTACATGCAGTTTAGACTGAATGGTCTTTTTCTTGTATGTGTCCCATAACAGTTCTAAGTTCTTTGTAACTTGAAGGAATAATTGCATAAATTTTCTGTTTTTTAGATTTTGATAGGCATTGTTTTGTAATTCACATATATGTCATTTTGAATGATGTGTCTGAGGTAACGTTTTTGTGCGCCTTATTTTCAAGTTTTTATTGCTTTTTCTTTTTCTTTTTTTGTCATTTTTTTATGCTGTGACATCCCTGTTTTGCATTTCTCGCTCATTATATTTCCAGATTCCAAAGGATTTTTCTTTTACGTCTGCATATTAGATTTCTGTACAAGTCATTTTGAATTTTATCGGTTTTATTTTATTGGGCCTTTTTGCGCTTTGAGTTTAGTAGTTTGAATTTTTGAATTTTGTAGTCATTTCGTGTATTTGTAGGCGTCAGTTTTAATTTACATTTCGATGAGTTCTTCATATTTCATATTTATCAATGCAGGTTCTTTTCAATTTTCAGTATGCCATTTTTATCATTTTTATGTGCTGTTTCTGCGGATTAGGCATGGCCAGTCTCTTTATACAATTTTGAGGGGTAATTTTTTACATTTTGTGGACAATTATAATTCTCTTATATGCTATTGTAATTTTCGATGAATTATTAAAAAAAAAAGATGTTGCATCATGTTATTTATTTTTTTTTTTGCGTTAATTAATTTTGCGTAGTCTTATTTTCATACTAACTGGATTTCTTTAGCATTTTCGAATATGAAAAGTTTCTTGTTCATAGTTTATTTCTCATATTTTGAACATGCAAATCTAATTCTACACCAGCTTCTTTATATGTGGATTATATTTTGTGAATCCGTTTCCAATTTGCGTGATTAATATATATATATATATATATATATATATATATATATATATATATATATATATATATATGTATATATATATATATATATATATATATTATATATATATATACATATATCATATATATATATATATATATATATATATATATATATATATATATGTAGCTGTCGTAATAGAATAGCATTTGTATTATTATTAGTTTTTTTTTTTTCTTTCTTTTTCTTCTCTTCATTTTGAGGCTCAGTTGTGATACTCAGAGGTCTTCCTTTTCTGTTATTGCCCATGTTAATTTCAGTGCATATTTTTATACCTAGAATTCTTGTTATTGTTCTACTCTTACATATATATGACCAAAGCTGACAGACAAGTAGACGCCCACTATAACAAATTTCAAAATGTATTTACGAGTGCGGTATGCGAGTGAATTGTGCACTTTTGTCTTCCGTGAAATCACTGCGCTTCATCCATTGGCCATTGCCTTGTGCACCTCCGTAAAATCCATCCACTTCCTCCCGAGGCTAATCTCATAACCGACCTCGACTCCTGTGTGTGTCTCTCATCCCCAAAACAATCCTTAATTAAGTAGCCGATCTTCTTTCAGATGCGTCCCCGTCCCGGTCTCGTCTTGCATTTCCCCTCTTTCATTCCATAAGCTGACTGCAACCTCCTTCCCTTTCTCCACCTCTCATCACGGATGGTTAATCTCTCATTTCCTTCATTTGATGGTATCCCCTCGTCTTCATTATGTGACTTTATTCGCCTTTATCCAGTGAGATTTGAAGGCGCCTTTCTGAGTCGCTTCTGGCTGTATCTTCATCGTCGTTGGCCCTGGTTCCCTCTCTTCTGTGGTTGGCTGATTCCTTGTTTGTTTGTTTGTTTGTTTGTTTGTTGTTGTTTGCGCTGCCTTTTTCAACAAAGAATAAAGCTCTTGCAACGCTTATGAGGTTTCTAAACTCGCAGTTTGAATATCATCGAAAAACTGGCTAAGAAAAGTCTTTATTTATTTATTTATTTGCATATTACCTTCAGTAAACAAAGAATCAGTGAAGGATTACTCATCTGTACAATATATTATTTATTCTGCATGGTATGTTACTTTTTTAATAATACCGTTTAGTATTTTCTTAGTTCAAATATAAGAGTATAAACCACTGTTATATTTTATCCGGTTTTGTTAAGATAAAATAAAAAATTATGATTTTGATACCCATTACTTAATCATGTTCAGTTACTTTGCCCTCAGCACTTCCGAAATCGGATTATTTACGGTGATTATTATAAGTAGAATGTTAGCTAGAAATAGGACTAATCTTTTCCATAATCGTAAAATGATGTCTTATTCTCCAGCTTTCTTCCCCATCAATGCATCAGTAATATTTCTCCATTCACGGATTAATAGACGAGTTCCTCAGATATAATCATCGGTTATAAGGACATTTATATCCCTTTTGTTATTTTACCTTGACTGAAGATTGGAATTATTTTCTTGATGTAGGGATTACTGGTTATCTCGCCAAGGTTATCTATTGTTGAAGAAGAAGTTCGACCAAGGACAAATATTAGGTAAATATTTGAGAAGGAAATAACCATTATTTTGAACTGGTTATTTTCTGAATGGAAGAGGGATACACAAACCAGAAGACTACAGCTTTGGGAAATTATTCAACTGTAATGTTATCATTATACAGTGTTAGAGGACTGGGTTGTTGGTTGCCTTTGTCAAGAAGGTATAATTTTTTGTATATATAGAAAAGTCATGTTATTTGAAACAATAAACAGAGAATGAATGCTATGTTTTGTATGAAACTCGGCATTTTCCTGTAGTATACGCTTCTTTTTTACTCAAGATGCCGATAATATTGGTAGAGGGATAGGAGATTTCACGCATTAATGCTCAATTTTTTAAAGAGCACATTCTAGAGTACCTAACGAGAAGGATTGACCACGTCACGTGCCTGTGAATGTATAAACAAAACAAAAAAAATAATTCATGGTGAAAGTTAACAATAGCCAGTCAAAAATTGGATTCCTTGTCTTTGGAACACTTCAGACTCGTGTACACAGCGCATGAATAAAGCCATGAAAATATGACAAAAAGAGTTGAAAGAGGTCAGCTTCTACTGCACTTTCCTTTGTTTCCCCTTCCTTGCTTGTAAATTAATATGTTCTTTGTCTTAGCCGGCCGAATGGCCCGAGGGTATTCCAGCTGACCTCTTTGTCGGCACAGGCATTCCTAAGTGTACCGAGTTCCTCTAAACCTTCCCTGTTCTTTACACAACTTTAGAAAAGACTTACGAGGTAACCAGGTATTGTGTACAAGCTCTCTCTCTCTCTCTCTCTTGCCCTTTCCGTCTGGTAGGTTTGTTTCTCTCGCCCTTTCTGTCTGGTAAGTTCGTTTTTCTGCCTTTATGTTGGGTTCTGCTCTTAACATTTCACCATTCTCTCTCTCTCTCTCTCTCTCTCTCTCTCTCTCTCTCTCTCTCTCTCTCTGTGTGTGTGTGTGTGTGTGTGTGTTATCCTCATTGTTAGAATTCCTTGCAAGTACTTGCCACGATTACATAGGTTGTATATGTGACACTTCGGAAAAAAATAGCCTCGAAGCCGTTAGCAAAAGATCCCTTACCCTGATGAAATTAATGGAGAAATATTAATGATGTAAATAAAGAACTCGCTTCCTCGACACTAATGAAAACTAAACAAGTCGAGCGCTTCTTGGTGAAGAGGCGAGTGAATTGGGGGATTGGGGGGTGGGGGGAGCTTGATGGGCATGAGTGTATGTTGGTAGGGATAGGGGTCGGGTAAAAGTCTACTGGGTATGAGTCATTTAATTCTGGAGATTTGGAAAAGTCTTCCGCCATTGCAGTCTTTACAATCGCTTCCTTGTTAACGATTGCAGTGCGTACGTTGCTTTTTCTTACCACGAGAGAGTGAGTTTCACAACTGGATAAATCCCCTTTTACGTTTTTACAATATAACTTACTAGATTCTTGAGTTTGAAAGCAGACTTACATTTTTTAGTTAGTCTTATAAAATCTGCAGATTCGTGAGAAAAACTTCCCTTAACAATAATCGGCGACTAAGGAAAACTTTAAATACGTTTTAATGCTAGATACGCGAAAGTACACAGTTAAAAGCTTAATAGTAAATATTATTTAATACACATAGAGATTTCCAGAGCGTCGGGGTTGTAGTATGGATATACATTTGAAAAATTAAGTTATTTAGAGAACTTCGTATATTGCGTATGCATTGATTGACTGCCATTTTGTTATAAGTTCTTTTGAAATATAGCACGTCGTTTTCTTAGCTAGCATTAGAATTAAAGGATAGCTCTGAATCAAGATGGCTAGAACCTAATGATTTTAAGATGACAGTGATGTCTCTGAATTATAATTTGCAGAAATACTGAAAAATGTCTTCAGAGAGTCTTCGTCATTCCTAAGAGTACTACAAGATTTTATATCCCTCCAAACAATAATGAAGAAAGGCAGAGAAATTTAGTTTTAATCACTTAGTTTTCAAACAAAAACCCGTTAGTATTTATGAACATCTTCATAGATTACCACTGTTAGATCCGTATTCCCATTCACAGGATGGAAGGATTAAAACTCTTATGCACCCGGAAATGCAACGGAGATAATTGGAAGGAATACATGCCGTTTCTTCATTCGTTTCTTTTGACTGCTGACGTTGTAGTTCAGATCACACAAATCCCAAGTTTAGTTCTTTTCCCAAACTTCATGAATGTAAAGGAGCTCATTTTGCTTCGGAATCTTAGGTGCCCGCGCTCTTCTCCCCCTCCCCCTCCCCTCCCCTCCTCCAGGCTACGGCATCTCACTCGTGATCTCATTAACTCTCGGTTCCTTCCCATTCTTCAAGATTTTAACGGTTCTCCTCGCATCTCCAAGCATTTACTTCCGCCAGAATATGTAAATTTATATGAACCCATTCCATTTGGTAATGGCTGGGCCGAAAGAGAGAGAGAGAGAGAGAGAGAGAGAGAGACGTGGATTATCCTCTCGACCCATCCGCCAGTCAGAAACCTCGTTTTTAGATTAAAGTTACTTTGGTGTTTGCACACTTTTATCATATCAAACCACGCCATGAACCTTTCTCTCATAGATCATTAAAAAAACCAAAGCTTTGTTGAAACGGCCAGCAGTCTGGATATACTATTATCAAATGTGTGCACCTGGATCCCTGGAATTCATTTTTTTTTCTGAGGGAAGGAAATCTAACAGAAGGAAGGAAAAAGCAGGTCACAGATTAATTGAAGCTGAAACAACGTTAATCTATCCAGATAACTCTTCACCAACGCTGTCATTTGCAGGTGTAAGTTTCAATTTACTGAATGAGTAGCATGAAGTGCTGTTCGATGTTTACACGTGATGATAGCTGTGACTCTCACTTTCACGTGTGTTATTACTACGAAATGAACGGTCTGCCGGTGAACTAAAACACGAAATTAATATTATATATGGTATGATATCGAAAATCAGAATTGATGCCTCAAAAATTATTTTTCAGTTTTCCCAGTGCTTTTAATTCTCCGGTGCTTTGACATTATAACTTTTTCTTGCGTCCTTAAGTTTCGGAAAGGCATCTGCTCTGGACTGTGACATCTTGCGATTCATGAAGGAGTCTGTAGACTAGATGTTGTAGAGTTTTAGTTCCCTGGGCACGTAATTGGTTAATCGTGCTATTATATTTTCCTTCGGGACACGCTTTGGTTTAGTCTGTCCTTGAAGAGTTTTATAACTTCGCTAATCCTTTCAACTCCTTCCCTATTGCACGAATGTCTACTTTGCCATAATATTGTAAACTCACGCTCACATTAACACCAAAGTGAAAAATGGTTGTAGTTTCTGTTGTAGAGGAAGGGCTGGACATGTGGCTATAACTGTGATTAAGGAACATCGCGAGCTGTGTACGTAGGAGGTGAGAAAACGACATGGCAGGCCTATGGACGAGAGAGGGCTGTAGGTAAAATTCTTAGAATGAGTAAAGCATTAGAGAGTATTGTCTTTGGTTAATAGACGGTAGGATGAAACTATACAAGCAAGATATATGATATGATAAATAGGAGCCTTGTTAATAAAAAGTATTCGGCAATCAGTTCCATTTCGGTGTACCGAAGTATCTGATAAGGTAATCAAAAAGATAGCGAGAAAGTAATGAAAATAATGATTTGAGTCTGAGCATGTCCTTTTGAGAGAACATCATTCAGAAGTAAACTACAATTGAGAAACAAGTAAGTTTTAGTCAAGTAAAGAAGCAAGATAATTTATTGTATTACGGTAACCTTTTGTTTATAATGGCTTTGGCATGTTGTATCTTCTCACATTATATCGTGAATTCCACATGAGAATCTTTTAAAGATTTTTAGTGATACATTATAGTATGTTATTCTGTCTCTAAGATGAAATAAAAACGCACAACAGCAAGACCCGCTAACACTACGTATCCTCAGATGCTAAAAACCAAGTAGGGAGATTTCTTTTCTTCGTTCTTCCAGCGCAAAGAAAAATGAAGTATTGACAGCGGTGTGAAGTCTGCTGAGATTACTGTCAATAAACAAAAGAAAGGCAGAATAGAACCAGTTGCTCGTGTACAAGAGCGGGGAAATATTAGTTTGGAGGAGAATACTCAAAACTCATGATGGAAGTTTCATTTGTGGTAGAAAACTGTTTTTGTTAAACACTTGCAAAATCTGTGAATGAATGATCAGACTTGATTCTGAGAAATAAAATAACCAAAACGATAATGGGTAATGTTTCCATGGTCGTGGAAGATAGATTATTGCTAGTAAAAAAAACGCTGAATTCATTAGAAAAAAAGATTGAGCATTATATACAGTTACAGTGTATTTAACTGCCACTTTATTTATGTCCATTACAAGCTAAAGTTTTACATAATAGTCTCTACGGGAAAAAATAGGTTATTAATGATGTTTTACTTACTAAAGTAAATCGTACTGATGAAGTAATTAGGTCACAGCAAACATTTGTGCAAATATGACTGGCATTGAGGTGCCTAAAGTTAAATCTCTCGTCAGATAACTTGTTTATTTTCTTAATTAAAAAGAAGAGCACACACATTCCTGGGCAAGTCTCTTTGTCAGTACTCTATTATATATGCTTGAATGTAGACAATGTAGAAAATTCTTCCCTGACTGGGTTTTGTTTGGAAAGTTTGTCATATGAGAAAAAAATTTTTTTTTGTTTACTTTCATTTTTCCTGGAGTATCTTTTGAACTGGGAGACTATTCAAAGGTTAGGTAAGATTTGAATAGCATTAAAAGTTTGCAAGTTAGCGATGCAAAAAAAAAAAAAAAAAAACGAGTTGCTGGCAACGTTCCTCTTCATTTAACCTTGAGTGTTTGACGCAGTGTCTTAGCAGGATCATCGACTTCAGTTTTTGTGAAACAAATGCCAACAATGAAAGCTATTCTTGTGGTATGTAAGTACTGAAAAACATTTTGATTATTTCTTTATAATCTGGTCCGTCCACTCAGTTATTGATGCTCGGGGCTGTCTTTGAGAGTAAGAAGTGCGAAGTCTTTCCCCATCAGAAAATGAAAGTGGTTGTTTACGAAGAATTTATGAACAGTGGAACCCCTTAGTTGAACGACGTCAGTGCACTTCACGTGGTGCACTGTAGATATTAAAGTGTGTTTGCAGCGTCCCTTCGGCCTCTATCTGTATCCAGATATAATGGATGGAAACTAGAGCTGAAGAGATACAAGACATCCCATTGTGGAAACTTCTTCAAATACAAGTTATGTGACACATGGAATAAAACGCCACCAGAAGTTGTAAATAGCAACAGTGTGGAAGAGTTTAAAAGAAAGCTAGACAAAACCTGCTCCTAGAGATAAGTAAGCACACGATGACTCCTGGGATGGACTAATAAATCTTTGAGACATCCTAATCCTTGTAATTATTTGGACTTTAAATCTATTACCATTTCCGCTTCCTTTCTTCGATCTTGCTATCCACCACCTCTAACTGCTACTTCTTTGTGCCAATGTGGAGTTTTCTCCCAGAGCTGCCTTTAGATCCTTGTACTAAATTTTCCTTTTTTTCTGGAACCCATTATCTTGCTGTCCAACCTCTCTAACTCCTCCATTTCACTATGTTGTTGTTGTTGTTTTAGATTTAGCTAACCTTACGCCAGTACGGGCTCTTGTCATAGAGCAGCCCGTAATCTTTTCACTATATTAAGTGCTGAATAACCGATAGTACCCCAGTTTTGGCTTGACAGGCTAAACTTCATAAATCAGATGATTGATTGATTGATGTAAAAAATGTACCATGGCGTTACTACAACTTAGGTCATCGACGTCATAAATCAGTTAATATCAACTTTAATTGAAAGATGATTTTTACAGACGATGTTCTTCCAAACTGGTTTTAGATAAATATGTGGGTTGATTTTATTGAAGAAAACTTGGTCATATCTCAGCAGAAGCAGCGCTTTCTACAGCTCTGTACCCAAAGACTGTACGTTATAAATCAGACAGAAAGCCATTCCATTTTTCATCATACTGCATATTACGCCGTCCATACCAAACGATATTTGAATGCCGGGAATCTGTCTTCCTGTATCAGGATATTCAAAGTCTCTCTCTTTTTCCTCTCCAGAATGTGAAAATAAGTTCTTGTGCGGTATACAGATTTATGTCATCTAACTTCGCAGTAACTACGGTCTGTGTGATTATGATATATCAGTAAACATAAGATACATCAACGCGAGTTAATTGGTTTTCATGAAACGAAATATACGATATGTTATCAGTCTCACATGGTTAACAAAAAATTTGTTTTATAATAAGCGATTGTAATGTATGTATTATATATATATAATATATACACTTATGTATAATGCATATATGTTTATATGCCATGCCCCGTAAATTCGTTCACGCAAGAAGTAAAAATCGTAAAAGGGGGGGAGGGAAATGTATGACGTAATATTGACAATCAACGAGGAAAGAGGAGAAAGAACCTGATTCCCATTGTGTCTGCGTCTTAGTCTCTTTTATTCTTGGTCAGCGGCTGATAAGAAACAAAGCTTTCTTCAATCTGAGGAAATTGGACGACAGATGAGGCGCTGACGAAGAGGGAAAAATTTATCTCCCCGGACAAAAAGGGTTGTGATTTTCACAGAGAGAGAGAGAGGAGAGAGAGAGAGAGAGAGAGAGAGAGAGAGAGATAATCGTTTTAATAATATCACATCTGGTATTTATCTCCGAGAATCTACTGAGAGAAGAGTCAGACTGTTCGATGACCTTTAAGGAGAATCTGATAAAGGAACCTTAGTCGCGATTTCAGAAGGTCGACGTTCGCCACACTTAAACCTATAATTAACTGTATTGCAGTTATTATTATTATTATTATTATTATTATTATTATTTTGGCAATGCATTTATTTATTTGCTTGATTTATTTTTTATTATTATTTAACGAAATTAAAGGTTTCATTCGTTTCTAGTGATGTGAGCTAAGAGGGAAATTATATCCAATAAAGGAGCAACTGTGGTGTCAGAAGTAAATTAAGCTGCTAGGCGTCTTTTTCTATACTGTTATAAATCTGTGTCAGAATCAAAAGAGTTTAATATTTGTTTTCATTTGTAACTTTTATCTTTTAGCTAATAGAAGACAGCTTCATGTATCGATGTCAGGAAAGGGGCATTGCTTTCCAGTACTTTCATTGAAGATGAAGAATTCTTGTTAGAGCATGTTACTTTTTGTAAAGTACGTTACTTGACTTTGAACTTTCTGATTCACTACCGTGAAAGTAAAATTCAGAACTCAGTTAGATACTTTCCCAGAAAAGCATCCAGATTAAAGTTCCTCTTTCTTCTTTCCGCTTGAAATTAGATTACTAACTACTCTCGCCACTATTATGTATAATTCAGATATTTCAGTCACATTAATTATTTCGTACAATATGCTGAGCTTGATCACAATTTGAGGAGGCTCTTGAAGGAAAAATTCTAGGAAATCGTTTATTCTCTCATTATTACCTCCAGTAAATATTTTATAATCCGTATTCCGAAATGAAGATCAACTGGATGAACCCCAAGTACCTGCTCCAGTAAATGCCGAGGGGATGCTAGATGTGTTTCCCTCTCCGTGATCGATTGCGTCAGCTCAGCCCCAATATCAACCCGGCCCGGTGTGCAAAGATTCAATTTCCCGCTCTGTTAGTTGTCCTTTCTTCATTTGCTCGTCATGCAATCAGGGAGTGGTATTATTGTTAGGGCAATCCGCAGAATTATTGGTGAGAAATCCACTGTTGCAATGGAAAAGAGAAAATACCTGTCAAAAGGAGAGATGTGTCAAAATAACATCAGAAGAAGAGAGCCAGTCTGGTTTAGCATATTTGTAAGGTCACGAATAACAGCACTGAGGGGGATCATTTAATTGACATACAAGAAGTTGTAAAAGAAGACCTGCATGTACTTACTAATGAATTCACTGGTTTTTGGGTAAAATCAGTAATGAAACATAGGAGGTGGAGCACACCAAGTTTAGATGGAATCGTTGCAGAGATTATAATTTAGTTGAATCTGAAATGACACTTGCTTCTAGCTAGATGATTGTGAATTGAAATCATAGCAAAAGTACCTGTCCAAATTTTCTAATTGCAGAAGCACTATAGTTACGTTGGCTGTAATTTATACATTCAGTTACTAATTCTTTGTCCCATTTTTGCGTTTCATGGCATATTTTGCAGCATTAAGTGGAAATTAGATATCTTTTCCTATGACTTTCGTTGCTTACGAAAAGGCATTTGATAGTGTCCACAGACAAGTATTATTGAAGTACTTGAGTCATTATAGAATTTTTGTTATGTATGTAAAGTTAATCGAAATTATCAGCTAGAAAATTAGATGTAGAATTAATGTTGATGGAGTCTTTTCGAATGAATGTGCGGTACATATTTCGTCTTAGGGATTTTCCTTCTCATAGATTTTGTAGTGAAAAACAAAATTCGTTAAGATGGATGGAAGGCTTGGATTGAAATAACAATAGAATATTGACAGACTTAGAATATGCAGGTGGTGCTGTTGTGTCATCAGCAAAACACCACAAAAAATACAAAATAAATCAAAGGAAAGCAGCAGTAATGAGGGCAATGAATACACAATGGGATGGAATAGTATGTGCTGGAGAAAGAATTAATGAGAATGAATATTTCAAATATTTAGGAACATTGAAATCCATTACGGGTGTTTTTGAGTAGGAATTTGGCATAATTCCAGTCAGGCAGTGGACCGACTGAATGAAATTTGCAAACCAATCAACTAGATTTACGCAAACAAGTAAGACTACAAAAGCCTAGTGCTATTTGTATTGGTGTACTGACATGAATCATGGATTAAAAGTGAAACACCAAACGTTTTAGTTGATTTGAAAATGAAGCTTTGAGAAAACTACAGTGGGTCAGATGGTTGAACAGAATTGGAAATGATATAGGAGAAATGAATTTCCAAAGTAATTTAGATGAGGTATTGATGAAAGGGAGGTGGAAATGGCTTGGACGTGTCCGTAGCACAACTCAAGGCAGAATAGTACGTCATGGGGGTTATCTGGATAAGGTCTGTGAGAAGGGAGCTGGAGATGAATAGGAAATTGTTGAGTACAAAGGGTTGAGAAGAACTGAATGGTAGTAGAATTTATCATTTGTTCCATGCATCATACGGCTGTGCAGTCGATATTGATGATGATGACGAACAGTTTTCAGATTAACTAAAAATATGTGGTAAACAGCCCTTCTTCCATCCTTCTTATTCTCAACAAGGGAGAAGTAAAAGAAGAAGAAGATATGGGAAGAAACATATCTGAGTCTTTTCATCCGCTCCCAGAAACTGCTAAATAAGAGTATTTGTTTACGAGACGGAGGATCCAGAAAGAGAGAGAGAGAGAGAGAGAGAGAGAGAGAGAGAGAGAGAGAGAGAGAGAGAGAGAGAGAGAGAGAAAGTTGCATCGTCATCGATTTCTGGGCTCTTCCGATATCCTGACGCAATAAATATAAGATTTTGGGTCCCAAACAGAAATGAAGAAAGAATTCCAAGATGTAGAAGCAATAGCTGTCAGAAGACTCACATTGTCGTTCATATCGGATTAAATATGAACAGCTACAAAGGACATTTTTTTGTATGTAGCAGTCAGTCACCTGTTCCAATCTTTCACCTTGACATCAGAACATTCAGTTACTTGTTCCCAGTCTTTCACTTGTGCACCTTATCATTCAGTAGTCTATTTCAGTCTTTCACTTGTGCATCTTATCATTCAGTCACCTGTATCAGTCTTTCACTTGTGCACCTTATCATTCAGTAGTCTGTTTCAGTCTTTCACTTGGGCACCTTATCATTCAATAGTCTGTATCAATCTTTCACTTGTGCATCTTATCATTTCAGTCACGCTTTGGTTTCAGTCTTTTCACTTGGGTGCACCTTATCATTCCAAAGTAGTCTGTTTCAGTCTTTCACTTGGGCACCTTATCATTCAATAGTCTGTATCAATCTTTCACTTGTGCATCTTATCATTCGGTAATCTGTTTCAGTCTTTCACTTGGGCACCTTACCATTCAGTCACCTGTTACAGTCTTTCACTTGGGCACCTTATCATTCAATAGTCTGTTTCAGTCTTCCACTTGGGCATCTTATCATTCAATAGTCTGTTTCAATCTTTCACTTGTGAATCTTATCATTCAGTAGTTTGTTTCAGTCTTTCACTTGGGCACCTTATCATTCAATAGTCTTTTTCAGTCTTTTACTTGGGCACCTTATCATTCAGTCACCTGTTTCAGTCTTTCACTTAGGCATCATAACATTCAGTAACCTGTTTCGGTCTTTCTCTCGGACATCTGAACATTCAGGTCTTTATTAAGTGTAGTCACTCGCCATTTTGTTTTATTTCACATAAGAGCAATTTAGTTTTCCCTCGTCATATTTCCCAGAACTGTTATATTTGGATATTTCCTTCCTGTCTCCTGTTTTTGTATTGTCTGTTGGCACCTTTGTCTTAATGACCCATCATCGTCCATCCAATACCCGATACAGACGATGCCTTGTGTTCTTAATGACAGGCCGTCCTTTATAAATATATATTTCCGAAACAGCAACAATGACGGCAGGGACGGATTCATTTGGGTACATGTTAGCTGTCGATAATCCTGCGGGATGTTATATTACATTCTTTGTACCGTCGTGCAATGTCTCATTGTTGTAACACAAAGAGGCGAGCTTTTCTGGAATTAATCTGTCCTCCAAAATGATGCTGGAGCACAATGGATTCCGACTTCCTTTCATACCTTATAAACATTACTTACTCTGTAATAAAGAGTGATTCATAGTTGAATTGTGTGTGTGTTCTAGCTTATCGTTCATTAAATGCAAAAATGCAAATGCAGTGTATTGTAGGAAATGAAACGGCAATTACTAACTATTGATCCAACAATTTGCGAATATATATATATATATATATATATATATATATATATATATATAATATATATATATATATACATATATGTATGTATGTATGTATGTATGTATGTATGTATGTATGTATGTATGTATGTGTGTGTTTGTCTGTGTCTGTGCATAATATGCATGTTTCTGTAGCACTTTGATATATATAACCATCCATCACTATTCTAATTCATTAGAAGCATTAATTAATTTTATAACTGTATTTACATTGATACAAGTTGTAAAACTTTTTCAACATCTCCAATATATTTCCGTAATATCTATGATGAAGTAAATAGCGTAAAGTACCTTCAGTGCAAACTGGTTATGGTCATTAAAAGCTTGGAAACAAGGAAGTTAATTAGTGGCAGATGGAAAAGGGCAGGCCATGGGCATTGGGATTTTTTTCGGAATTGTTCTGTTGGACTCCGGAAAATCACTATGGCTATGGCTTGCCTTTATGCACCTACCTCTAATTAACTTCCTTGTTACCAAGCTTTTAATGACCAGAGCCAGGTTACGTCAAGGGTACTCTGCTTTATTTAATTCATCATAAATATCTAGAAAAATATATTTTCATATATTTGAGCATGCTGAAAATTTTTTTAAGGTCAACCAATATTTTCAAAAAATACAGATATCAATTACAAGAGAATTAAATGCTTTCAGTGCATTAAAATAGCGATGGACATATGTATATTAAAATAGAAACTGATATTATATATATTTATATATGTTGAATTAAAATTGTGAAACCAGCGACTTCACGAAATCCTCGAAATTTTCAGGGAACTCTTGAAATAAAGAAGAGAGGGTATGTAAAATTATACATACAATATATAATTTACCAATCGTTAATCACCGCTGGAAACTTATCCCGTTTAACAGTAATTTTGTGAACATTCATCATCTCATCCTTTAACCAAAAAAGCACCTGCACTCCCCTGAAGTTGCACACTTGGCTAACATATGTGTAGTGCTGATTCATGAGATCCTTTTTCTTAGAGTAGCGTCCTAGGAATTCCATGTTTTTTGGTCTATTCCTTATTTTCGTCGTGGGTCAGGCAAGAAATACTATACTCGGTTTTTTTCCATCTGTCCAGCCGCCTGTGGTGTTTGTGTATGGTAACATTGCGTCCGGGGCTTTAGATAGTCACATTCAGCTTACATTCAACAATAATAACAATATCCTATTTCGAATATTAACGGTGTAATTCGCATACAGTAAATTATTAAAACGCTTTTCAGTTGCAAATGTACACCCAAATATCCTTTTATTTACCTAAAATTTACACATAGCGTAACTATTTAAAGCCCGAGAAGCAGTGTTACCATGTGAAAACACCACAGGCCGATACACAGATGAAAAAAACAGAGTATAGTCTCAGCTTCTTTAACACCAAACAAACTGAGAAAAAGACGTTCTCTGCGAATGAACACATGAGCAATGATGAAATGAGAAATTAAGGTAACTCTCTACTATTAGATCTGAAGCATTAATAAGCATCAGTTCATCTTTGATGAATGGTAAGAATTCTGTTGCTTTGTCAGACCTCTGACTTCATGCATAATGAAATTATTCACAAAATATCACATAAAATATTATAATAAAATGTTAAAGTAAATGAAGATAAGTTTTTGTGCTGTAATCATTCGTGAAAATAAGAGTTCTTGCGAACGTTGTCTGGTTTTGATTTCGATCGTGATCGAAAATATACTCCTCTTCAAATGCAGCTTTTTTAGTCCAAAAATGTTATTGGTAATTTATACTTCCCCCGAGATCCATTTCAACCTCGATTATAAAATACGCTGTATACTTTCATTATTCTTTTCTTTCTACGAAGATTATGAATAAGAGGTCTTTTCACCGCTTTCGCCGAAAAAAAACGAAAAAAAGTTTTTGTTCTTTATTTAATACAGTCATGTTGACATTCTTTATATTGAGTCCCTTGTTATTACTCTGGTTACCTAAAACTGAGAGGTATCAGTATGAGTGTATCCTACCAAGGAATAATTATATCCAAGTATCTTATTTTAGTTTCTTTTTTGATTGATTTATGGGTTTTAGGCATAATGCCAAGCACTGGGGTAAATAAGGCCATTCAGCGCTGTAACGGAAATGGACAGTGATAAGGTTTGAAAGGTGTAACAGGAGGAAAGCCTCGCAGTTACACTGCGAATCAATCGTTAGGAAAGAGTGGAAAGTAAAATGGAAGAAAGATTATATGAAAGGAGGTACAGTAAAAAGAATGAAAGTAGTTGCAGCTAGGGGCCGAAGGGACGCTAAAAAAGAACCTTAAGTAATGCATACGCTGCGTCGAATGAGGTGCACTGACGGCACTACCCCTCTTACGGGGTTTATAAATAAAAGGTTTTACGCTGTAAATAAGAAGTTTTACACTGTAATGACTTCTTTTATATACACGTTCGTTTTCTATGAATTTTATTAGTATCCTTTAACGGGAAAGTCATCCGTTTCGCACAAGTCTTCCGTGTGTCTAGCATTTTGTGCATAATCTTGTTTTCATGCTGTCTTGACACCATACGCTTACTAAATATTTGAGGTGCAAATTTGAAATGCATTCCTGCAGATGGAAATCTGATCTGCATTCCTGAGAAGGCTTTCCGAGAGAAATAAACAGAGCAGAAACTTTCCAGGGCAGGATAACTCTGCTGCATATTTCTGTACTTGCCGCTTTGTTTTCAATATACTTTGGAATGTCATCTTGTAGTCTCACGTCCCTTTAATATTTTGCATATGAATATAAGATTAAATGTCTATTTTAACTGACCATTAGATATTTTATGGTTTTTGAGCTGCCTGGAACCATAAAAATCATATATCCCAGGTTAAAGGGATTTGATATTGACAGCTCTGAGCTTTATGAATATAATGGAATGTTTAGAATATACTGAACGGTTTGAGGAATAAAAGACCTCTGGAACTGAGAAGTTCGAGAGCGAGGCTGGTTTACTGGATGCTGGTGCTGCTATTCAGGGAATCCGTTTGCTCTCGGCAGGAAAAGGGGATCAGGTAGGGACCAGTTGTGAATAATAAAGATCTCTGTTAAAATATATCTTATGAAAAAGTGACAAACAAGAAACCAGATGAAAAAGTGACAAACAAGAAACCAGATGAAAAAGTGACAAACAAGAAACTAGATGAAAAAGTGGCAAACATGAGACCATACTTGGATGGTTCACGTCATAACTGCTAATATTAGAAAACAGAATTCTACCACCATGAACAACTCTACCTAAAAGGGTTAAATCTCAGGCAGAAGCAGACATCTACAACGGATAACTGTACTCTAGTAAAGGAAGCACAAATGGCCTGGAACTGGTTGTTTTGATTTTATCACTTTATAGATACACGAGGCCTTACGAACAATGCCTACTTTTTAGAATTTTTCTCAAAAGTAAGATGTGCGTCAAATGTTTCAGACATTTAGGAGCAGCGCTGAGTCCTATTCCCATTGCCACTTACAATCTTCCAAGATGAGAAGGAACCCCACCTATAGGTTATCTTAGAGGTTGTACTGGGACCTCATGGATCTGATGATTTTACCAAAGGGACATCTGATCGAGCTTAGGAAAACCTCCAATTGATGGGATACCTTATTGTCCTTAGGACCTACTTAGGTCTGATGTTCATAGAGGCCTAGACGAAGAAAAGTTTGGAAAAGTCAGTTGGCTGGAAGCCCGGAACGCAAGCTAGCAGAAGCAGCAGCCAGAAATGCATAGGTTGCAGCCTCACCTGAGGAGAGGAGTCAGTTATAAAGTCTGAGGCCGGAAAACTCAGACTTTCTCTCTTTTTTTATCAGTCACTGCAAAACCCAGCCGACCTACTCCTTCCTATCTGGAAGACCTATGCCACAGAACCACAGGAGCAACACACACACACACACACATACACATACGAATCAAAATGAATCAAATACCCAAATCGACATTTGGGGCAAAACAGAAGTGAAAAGTTAGTGGTTAAATGACCACTGCTTCAGAACAAGAAATAAAGTTATGTTGCATTTTGACATGTGAAAGAAGCAAAGCCATATTGCGTTTTAAATAATTTTCCCAATCCAGTGTGGCACTTTTATAAAAGAAAAAATATATATATTGGAATTTCTTGGCCAATAAAAATATTTTTCATAAGAAAATTGGTGTATTCTAAAATTTTTAAAGAGCAGACATTACCAGGTGACTTCCCCTAATCTTATGAGGAAGGTCTTCGTTTAAAGACATTTCTGGAGAGGTTCCCCATCAAAGGAACCACCAAATTGCTGTCTTCTTTCGCTTAAAATATAGACTAGTTTAATTTAAAAGAACATTTAAATTTGTGTATGGCTTTCGGTTGGTACAGATGAAGCCTTCCATTATGTCAGCACGGTGTAGGAAAGTTTGCATAGCAATAAGAGGCCTGACTTGGACCGCCGGTCTCTTTCCAGCATAGACGAATTAGTATTCCTGATATTCTTTATTGATGGTAAGTATTGTACCTTATTTCCAGCAACATCTGGCAACACTGGATTCCCCTTTCAACAACATTTTACCCTCTAGTGCAACTCATGAGTTGTGGAGAAAAGCCTCTCTCTTGTATTTCCCTTGATGATAAAAAATGACAAGATACCAGGCCAGCCACAGTCTGCTGGGACTTGGAGTTTCGCTTTTAGGGCGGAAAGGAAAATTGAGAACTTCCATTCCATTTATCTTCAAAAACATCTTGGCCTTAGAAGACTTTTTTTTCGGGAAAATGGTAAAATAGCACTTAGATGAATTATGGAATAAGAAAATTTACACTGTAATGACAGATCTATTTTAACTGATCATTAGATATTTTATGGTTTTTGAGCTGCCTGGAACTATAAAAATCATATATCCCAGGTTAAAGGGATTTGATATCGACAGCTCTGAGCTTTATAAATATAATGTTATGTTTAGAATGTACTGAACGGTTTATATGGAATAAGAAGTTTAACACTGTAATGACAGATCGTCAGTGAAATGAAATATAGTAATGATAGAAGCTCAATCATCATGAGATAATTGCATATGTGTGCACAAATAGGTTAATTATCAATTACTTCATTCCGTCTGACTTTCAATCCTTTTTTCATCTTTTTCTTTCCTTGTTAGTTTTTATATTTTTCATCTTTAATATTATAATGACGCCAAGGACGGGCAGTCGCATATGTAACTAAAGTGCTTGTCAAAGTTTCTTTAGATAAGATTCTGTTGGCAACTCAACAACACATTTGGAAAATATTGCAGGAAAATTTGTTCTGTCCCTATGACTTATTTATTTACTTAACTTTTACAATAGCACGCTGTTTGTAGAAAACATTTAGAACACTATAAGAATTAATAATGACTGTCTCCTGCTTTTAATCTTGCATATGCACTCAACGTATGATGTTGAAAGGGAAGGTATATATATATATATATATATATATATATATATATATATATATATATTATATATATATATATATATATATAAATCTAACGCCAAGGAGTGCTCTTATTTCTGCGCAGTCTTTAAAAATGCCATGTCACCATAGTTAACTGGATCCAA
This sequence comes from Macrobrachium nipponense, assembly GCF_015104395.2. Lineage (NCBI taxonomy): Eukaryota > Metazoa > Arthropoda > Malacostraca > Decapoda > Palaemonidae > Macrobrachium > Macrobrachium nipponense. The sequence continues at coordinate 25,444,892 of NC_061092.1, forward strand.
AATAACCGTGTTACGTAAATGGGTTAGACGACGCATGCATTTGACGTACATCCATTCTCATGTTGACAAACAGTCATCTACGAATAGTCATCTGTCAGAAAATGATGTTTCAACATCTCCAGCTTCCTATCATATAGGCCACTTAACATCTCTCAGATTGTCAGGTAATTTCAAAGTTGAATGGTAGGAAAGTCACTTCTGCCAAACGAAGTCGAATCGAGTCGCTCAAACAAGCCCTTAATGACCTCCCTTTTCCCGGAACACAAAGGTAAACGAACCCTTTAATCAGGTCTTTTTGAGAGGGAATTGTGATCTGGCGATCATTAAGGATCTATTTTGGCTCTTGTTTCTCTTTTGGTATGTTTATTTATGGTTATAATGACCTATGTTTAAAAAAAATCTTCTCAGAGTAATGACGCTATTGGTCTTTCCTGTCATTGTATTAAATATTGAAACCGGCAAAGTTCCAATAAGAAAAATGAAGTATTACTTATTTTTTATGTTTATAGCAACGACGTTAAGCTCTTGTATGGATTCACGATGTTAATCATTATTTTGAATTTATGATTATTATACTTAAACAAATAAGTAAACCGACCGACCGGCTTGTTTTCAGCGTTTTCGACGTGCAATCTTTTCGATATGACATTTTCTTCGTGATTATCGATCATTACACTCATAATTTGAGAAAATTGTTACTTGGCATAATCATTCGTTCTTATTTATAACTAATATATCCACTCTTTAGATCGAAGAGTAGTTCATTTCTTGAACAATCATTACTTCGTAACTGAGTCCGGAGAACAATATGCATTGTAAAATACATATGAAGTAGAAAAGGCTGATTAGTTTAACTTGAGGAAATTAGTTCTCTCTCTCTCTCTCTCTCTCTCTCTCTCTCTCTCTCTCTCTCTCTCTCTCTCTCTCTCTCTCTCTGCCAGCCTCTTAAATCTTGCTAGATAACAAAAATGGTATCAGTTTGCCATCATTGATCAGTAAGGGAGAAATAAAAGATGCACTAGATGCACACAGAAAGAGAATTTATTTCTCTGCATCATTAAATTGCCTTAGCGAAAGATTTAGAAGGAAATGATGCAACGTTTGTTTGTCTTTTATGAATATTGGAGTGACTGATGTAATAACAATAAAAATGGAGAGGTCAAGAAACCAAAAGGAATCTAAGATGTAGAATGAGTAGGTATTGTAACTGGAAAAGTTCGTATAGTGATATCTTTAATAGGCTCAATTTTTTTTCTTATGATGTAAGATGTCTTCTCTTACTAAACCTAAATAAGATAAAATTAGTCTTGTAATATATAGAAGAGTGGAGAATGTAGCTGAAGGGATATCTTCAAACATTTATCAAAGCAAATTGCTTCCTGCTCCGTTGAGCTTCACTTTGAAGCTTTTAAGACTGCTGAGTAATGCCTCTTTGGCTTCAGTAACTTGACTTGAACATCTGAGTGCTTTTCCACTAATGACTCCAAAGAAAATTGAAGTATTTTCATGTTATATCATAATTTATTACTACAATGAGAATGTCAAAAATATTCTCAGAATTCCTCAATTTGCCATCAAACCAAACTTTCATAAGTGAAAGTAAATCATGATTATAAATAAAGGATCAGAGGGCAGACGAAATGAAGTCAGTGATAATCAAATTTGTGCACGAATATCCAATTATCCGAAGATAAGTGAGTTTCTCTCATTATCATATCTTATTTGACCGATGATACGTTATTACAGATTAGGATACTAATGTAAAGCCTCTAACTCCATGTTTTATCAAATGCTATTGTTTTGCCATTTTCCTGAAGAAAAAAAAACAAATCTTCCAAGGCCATGATGTTTAGTAGAAAGCGCTCAACAAGAAAGTTCTTAATAAGAATTAAAACTTTTAAGACTCGAGTTATCAGGCTTCCTATCACTGGTAGAAAAGAAAAAAAAAATACAATGTTTAATCTTTAGGAACGCTCGGCTTACTCTGACATTAACAGTAAAATAGGTCAGATTGCTTTCTGTTTTTGTGCGAAAGACTTGTCTGTCACTTTATCATTTTAGACAGCGAGATATTTTTGTCTCCTTCAGTAAAAATTTTTTTTTTTTTAAGTTCATTGAATAGAGTGTAGAATGATGCATTTCCGTCGTTCAGCAAACTGTAGCTAAAAATTTACAAATAAGCTGAGAGTTTTGTTTCATGAGTATTATTTGGCAAACGCTACAGTCTGAGGGTCTGTTGAAGTACGTTCAACTATAATAATAATAAAATCCGAGTGGATTTTGTTTGTTCGACCCTGCTTGGGGCGGGGTAGGTAGGGGATCGAGAGGGTAGGAGAGACAAGACACATCCACCCTCCTTCTGCAAACCTGCGTGTCCGCCCCGGGAATAGGCGGGGAGGGTAGGGGGAGACCATGACACATCCTCTCTCCATCTACAAACCTGTCTGCCTGCCCCGAGGGGTGGGGCCGGGGTAGTTAAAGGATCGCGAGTTAGGAGAGACAAGACATCCACCCTCCTTCTACAAACCTGTTTGTCCTCCCCGGGAATGGGCGTGGTTGGTAGGGGATCGGGAGGGTAGGGGGAGACATGACACATCCACCCTCCTTCCCCGCGCCCCATCTACCTCGTTGATTTATATCGTCCTGGTACGATTTTGGTGAACATATCTTTCGTAATGTATGTTACATGTAAAGTTTATCTCTTGATAAGATTGATGTAGCTTTTCTCTTCATAAATAGTTCCTGAGAGATTTCTTTGTGTCTTTAGTGAGTTCGAGTGACCCGACTTGACGATTTTTCTCTGGTTAGGGTCGCTGATGGAATATCAATATCGCTCACAGTCAGTTGAACTCCTTTCGAGATAGAATTTTGAACGTGGCTACCTTGTAGCTTATAAAAGTTGGTGGTGATTTAATTTCAAGTCTACACTTTTTATTACCGTAGGCAAAATACACATAAGGCCCAAGCAGCTAACGTAACATAAAACTTGTCATATTCTCATGTAATTTCTAATAGAGCATATAAAGTCTTGGCATGCAGTTTAGAAGTTGCATATTATAGCTATAATTTACGTTGTGGCGACAAAAAAACGTTCCAATTTTGGCAGAGGTAATAATTTCATTTCCAGTAACGAACTTATGTAGATGGGAAAGCTCACTGGACCACCAGCATTTTAATTAACCTGTGATTCGTATATTGGTCTCTATTTGGTAAACTGGTCATTTTTCTTATTTTTCCCATGATCTTAAGCTGATTAATTTCCAGAGATTAACTGTCTGCTGTAGTTTGTTTGATGTGCTTTCTGTATGTCCCGTAATACTCTTTGATGTTGACATAAAATTTAGATGCAGTTGATTAATATCTAGATATTAAATGTATGCTGTAATTTGTTTGATGTGCTTTCCGTATGTGCCGTAATACTCTTTGATGTTTTCATACAATTCAGATACGAATCTAAAGGTATAATCACCCCCGTCTCATATGCCATTTTTTACATTTTGATTGTTAGTGTATCCGTGAACCCTGCTAATAAATCTGAAGAAAGAACCGACTAATTTCTCTAGATTGCAGATGAAGCAGAGATATCATTTCAAAAGTTTTTGTTCTAGCCCTGGCAGAGCTTCAGTTTATATGGCCCATGTCTCTGCATAAAGACAAGCTATATAAAGGTAGTCTAATAAAAACAGTTCCTCATTGGACGAGTGGGTTGCGTACTCGACTATCAATCTGGTAGCCCGAGTTCGCTTCCTGCCGCTGCCAATGAGAAACCAGAGGAATTTATTTCTGGTGATTAGAAATTCTTTTCTCGATATAATGCGGTTCGGATCCCACAATAAGCTGTAGGTCCCGTTGCTAAGTAAGCCGTTGGTTCCTAGCCACGTAAATAAAAATCTTGTCCTTCGGGCCAGCCCCAGGAGAGCTGTTAATCAGCTTAGTGATCTGGGGAAACTCAGATATACTTAACTTAAGGTAATCTAATTGTAGAAAGGGCGCATTTTAGAATTTATCAGGAATGTAATTTACTCTAGTAGGTTATTACAGTGGGAAGTCTGGATAAAAAGACATTTCAGAACAAGTAATAATATTTGATGGCATAAGACTAATACAGCAATGCAATTTTAGTTTTAGATATTACAGAAATTAATAAGAATTAATGCACCAAGAAACATGATACAACAACAACGGAAAAATATCTTACTTAGATAATGTGTGTTGGAGCATGTAAAATACTGTTTTCACAATGTCATCGTTGTTAAAGTTTATTATTTTCCCTTTGTCAAGGCTATATGCTTCTCGTAACGAAATTGATGTAGGTTTTTCGAAAGGATGGATGTAATAACCTTAGAAATTTCATTTTCTTGTTCGGGCTTTGGTAGGTGATTTTGAACATTTTCAAAAACTTGTATTTCATTTCCCCGTGGATAATTAAATCCTATATTACGTGAAGAGTTATTTGCCGTCGTTAAATGTTTTCTTATGATTTAAAATGATATATTTGTAGTAATCCAAAAATGATCTTCAAGATATTAATTGCATTGATGAATATTTTGTTTTTATTTTATCAGAGGGACTGAGGAATTCCGTATAAAGAAAATATTGGAGTTGAACCTCCGAAACACGGGAAAATGAATAATAAATTTAGCAATTCTTCGGCCAGCACTCCTCGTTAATAAACAGTGGTAGCTGCTGCGGCTCCCTTGCAGGCGGAATTGGAAAAGCATGAATTTTGTATACCTTTGATACACACGGAGCCCTACCGACCTAGCTGCCTTGAACTAAAAATCATTTGGGAAAGTCCCTGGCCCCTGCAGGCGACCTAACAAACACACACACACACTCATACACACACGTACACACACACACACACACACACACACACACACACAATATATATATATATATATATATATATATATATATATAATTACATATGTACACACACATATATATGTGTGTGTGTATAGTGTATATCAGAGTCACGGAAAGTGATACAAGCCCTTTTCCTGAAAAACCCATTGTTCTTCTGTCGCGTTTCGTATTGAATTGTGCACCAGGTAATTAGTTGATTCAGGTATGTAACATTACCCGATATTTTGTTTGTATTCCTGAATGATGTTGCTGGACTAACTTCTGTCTCGAATTTGCCAAATTTTCCGTTGTTCGGGCCACGCTTTTCTTCCACTTTCAACAAAAATTTTGATTCGCAAGGGAGGAGGAGGAGGGTTTGGTAGTTGATATAAATTGTCTGGAACAAAAACCAGAAACCAGTTTAAAGTTTGCAAACCCACGGACAACATGGTTTTCCGGTGCCTTTGTCAGCTCCTAATATGACCCAAATAATTCATTTTAAGGGAACATAAATTATGCGCCGCTTCGAGGGGCGAAGGAGGTGAAAGTGACATCAGCTTATGATAAAGGTGAATATCAAAGGTGGCTTTAAAGGTGATAGACTTCGTCCGTCAATGCTACTTCTGTCAACGTTTGGTTTTGGCACCTACCTACCTCTTTTCTTTTCTTTTCTTTTCATGATTGGGGAGGGGTGTGTTTCTTTTCCGTCAGATTTTTTATCTTTTTATCGTAGCTTTATTTTATAAAAAAGAAAATATCACAATAATGACACTTGCCCAACACATACAGATGTTGTGTTCATTTTTCTCGTCGTTACGCTTCCAAATAAATATTACAAATATATGGGCAGTGTTTATTTTTTTTTTACTTCTTTTTGTTTTTCTTGCGTGTAATTCATTCCATATGTACCTTCTTTGCTGCGTCCCTTCGGCCCCTAGCTGGAACCCCTTTCATTCCTTTTACTGTGCCTCCGTTCATGTTCTCTTTCTTCTATCTTACTTTCCACTCTCTCCTGACATTTTTTTAACAGTGGAACTGCGAGGTGTTCTTCCTGTTGCACCTTTGAAACCTTTTAACCCTCAATTTTCCTTTCATTGCCTAGTGACTTCTGTATTACTGTTCCTTCTAAATACTCAGTTAGTTAACTGCCTCCATCCTTCAGCCACCATTATTAACCTTCATTGTCAACACTTTCATACACTTTCTGCATCTCTGCCATTTTACTATTTTGTCATCAAAGAACAGTGTAACCTTTGCAAACATCAGCTGGATCAAGCTCCAGTAAATTCCTGTTTTCTTATCCTTCAACTTTGATCAACGTTCATTGTCTTTTCTCCGACTTCGCCATCCATCAATATATGCCAGCCATGCAGATATGACATATATATCTATCAAACCTACAATAAGTTTTTATCGGTCCATAAACACCAAATACAGCCTTTTACTTTGCTCTCAGACTCACAGATTCATATAAGTAGACAGTGTTCCTCCAGAAATCCCACGGTATTTTATCTAACTAAATCGAATTAATTCCACAAACCTGTTATCAGATTAACAAAATAATTAATTATTTCGCGTAAAAGCTTTTACTATTGAATTTTGCCTTAGGCACATTTAGGCGCGTGCCCTGTTGATTCTTTTTATTCATAACTGGCTTACATAATAAAATAGATGGACATTGACGATTATCGTTACAAAGCTGAAATGAAAGCCCTTAATTCAGGTGTTCGACCGGTTATAGTTTCTGGGTAGCAAGTTAATATGGAGTGGAGTTGGTACAAGTAATTATAGAAATTTATGTAGGAGTCTCCGAAGTGTTCATTGGAGCCGGATACACTTATTTTAGCACCATTGACTTTGCTGTATTGGATGTTTTTTTTTTTTTTTTTTTTTTTTTTTTTTTTTTTGAGGGGGGGGGGGGGGGGGGGGACTTAAACTGTACTCCCTGCTAATTGCAGCGTGCTGGCTTCGTGTTTGACGGTAGGGTCACAAATATTCCAGATTATCTCAATGCTTTACTAATTAAATTCCTACAAAAAATTTTCTGTCACTAATAGGTTACAGAAATTTAATGCCTGAATATCACTGACAAGCTCCGATCTTTTGCGTGACTCAGATTAAAGAGATTTACAGATCATGGTTTTAGGTTAATGACATGTCTTATCCTTTGCCCGAAATGATTCATTGATTAAAACATCTGAAATCTTTATGAAGTTGTTTCCATGTACTATAATCATGAACATCAGCAATAGTATTGCACTGATGGAATCGAGAGAAAAACATGGGAATTTTAGGTGTTGCACTATAATATGAATATGAATATTCGAAACTGCGAGAAGGCGACCGAACACTAACGAATTAAGAAGCGCCTCAATGGCGTGGTCGGTATGGTCTTGGCGTACCACCTCGTTGGCCGCGAGTTCGATTCTCGGGCATTTCACTGAGGTGTCAGAGATGTGTATTTCTGATGATAGAAGTTCACTCTCGACGTGGTTCGGAAGTCACGTAAAGCCGTTGGTCCCGTTGCTGAATAACCACTGGTTCCATGCAACGTAAAAACACCATACAAACAAACTAACTAACGAATTAAGAATGAACATTTAAGAGTTAGTTTTGGACTTTGCTCCTTATCAAAGCATCGGATGTAGCTGAAAGTTGACATATGTATATTTTACAACCACACACAAATTTTGTCAGCATTATCAATAACCTAAACCCGATCGTTTTAATTTTTATAGGGTAAAAATTATCTAGCCGACGCCATGGCCAACGATTACGAGCCAAGAGTCGAAAAACATTCATTACGTAAGCAATGTAAACACCTTTTGACGAAATGTTGCTTCGCCCATCCACCAGACAGAAACTCATTCACCTTGTTTCATCGGCTCTGAAACCCAAAGACTTTATGAATGGCGGAACGATACATAGATGTGGGTGGGGTATCTGTGCTAGCGTAGTAATACTAATGTAGCAGTAGTGCCGCAGCAGTATAACAGTAATATACATGAATTAAACGTTTAGCCCAACTGCTAAGATCCTTGAGGATCATTTAGCACTTCTTACAACTACTCGAGAATTCGAGAAATGAGTTTTTATAGCCAGAAGTTAAATTTTCTAATACAACAATACCCATGATAGCCTTCAGTGTTATCCTGAATTATAACGAGGCCAAAGTGAGTGGAGCCTCATGAAGTCATCATTCTGACGATAATTATTGGTGAAGGTTTAAAGCCAAAATACGGTACCGGCTTTTTTTTCCCAGTAAATAGGTAGATAGCCAATAAATAAATATTGCTTGACATTGGATATAGCAGTTTTCAAATCAAGCTTGTCTACCATGTTTTTGAAAATTGCCAACTATTCCCTACATCTTGTCAATCTGATTGTGACCTATAAAGTAGACTGTAATTTCTTAGGAAACTTACTTTGGGAGTTAGATTAATAATAGAAGTGTTTTTGTATTTATTAACATATTTTGTGGGTTTGTTCATTATGACAATTATCTGTGGAGAGGTTTCAGAGTTCATAAAGGTGCACCGCTTTGCTTGTATTTAAATTTGTATATCATTGTTGCCAGAGGTATAGCCTTCGTTACGTATAGTCAATCATCCATCGAGAAAGAGGGAAGAAATACTGTCATAAGTTACGTAACGATGTGCGTATTGCTGTCATAAGTTACGTAACGAGTGCGTTCCAAACCTTTTCTCTGAGTAAGTTGGCCCGTCTTCAAAAAAAGTAACTTTTACATTATAAGTACCAAAATTTTTCAACCTACGTAATGCAGAACACAGTCAAAATTTATGTGTAGATATAATGTGTATCCTGAATAAGCGTTATATTTATGAAATGCATAGATAAAAAGTTATTGCGAAAAAAGGTGTTACAGAGGCCCTGAATCTCATAGTAGTGGACGTAGCGATTAAGGCCCAAGGCAAAGCTAAGATCCCACGTGCTGTACGAAATCGTGGGCTAGAATACTGGTAGGAGGCTATTAAGACTCATAAGCCCGACAATCGCTTAATGCCAGTTATCTCCTTGATGTCATCACCCGCATCCAGAGTAGTCGAGGTGCCTAACAAGATATTGGTAAACGATGTACCCTGATGTCATTAGGTCTGATCGCTCACTGATTTCATTAACGGGAGGAAGACGACAGCCCAACATATGACAGAGATGATTGCGGAAGGTTGTTTATTTAGTATTATATATATATATATATCATATATATATATATATATATAGATATATATATGCTATATATATATCTATATATATATTATATATATCTATATATATATAATATTTTATAGATTATATATATAGATATATATATATCTTATATATATATATATATAATCTATATTATTATATATATATATATTACTTTAATATAATATATATATATATAATAAGATAATATAGATTGGTAATCTTCTTAGGCAAGAAGATATGGTAATTCATTCCGTTGTTTATTCCACATTGGGAAAATGAAAATTGTTCATCTCAGCAAATGCCCAACAGTTTCGTCCTCCAATGGACCTCTCCTTGGAGCGTTTTCTAAGATGAACCATTTTCATTTTCCTATGTGGAAAACAACTGAAATTATATATATATATATATATATATATATATATATATATATATATATATATATATATATACTATAAAATCACAAAAGTAAGCACGTGATTTTGTTTACCAGCAAAAGCCACAGGGAAAATTTTTAAAAAAGAAAAGACAGAGTGCCAAGTACTTTCGTGTATTTACCAAATACACGAAAGTACTTAGCACTCTGCCTTTTCTTGTTTCAAAATTTTCCCTGTGGCTTTTGCTGATATATATATAATATATATATATATATATGATATGATATTGTATAATGTAATTATATATAATATGTATATGTTTATTTATATATATAAGATATATATATATATAATTAATAGATATATATAATATATCTTATATATATATATGTAATATATATATATATGGTATTGTGTATATATATTATCGGATATATATAATATTATAATATATAATATTATAATATTATATATATATATATATATATATAGGAATATATATATATATAATATATAATAATATAATATTCTATATATGATATATATATATATATATATTTATTTATATAATATATATGTAATATAGGAGATATAGTATGTGTTATTATATATGTAATTGTGTAGATTTATATATATATATATAGATAGAGTGGAATTTATAACTATATATATATATCTATCTAGATATATTATATATACCTATATATATATATAGATATATCTATATAGATATAGCTATATATATATATATAGATATATATATATATATATATATGTTGTATATTATATATATATATATATATCTATCTATATATATATATATTAGATATATATATAATATATATAGATATAGTATATATATAATATATATAGAGATTATAGATATAGATATATATATATATATATATATATATATATATATATATATATATATATATATTATTGTATGTATGTATATATATATCTATATAAATATATATATATATATAGATATATATATATATATATAATAATATATATATATATAATATAATAAATATTAGATATAAAGATATGTATATATATATATATATATATATAAATAATATTATAATATATATATATATATATAATAGTATATATATATATATATACGTATAAATATATATACATTATATATACATATATAATATACATATATATATATATATATATATATATATATATATTATATATATAATATATATATACACACATATGTATAACGAATATGACTGTAGGACGGACTGGGAACATAATCAATGATCAGATGCTGTTTCCTTGGACGTGCCCGTTTCCGGGAACGAATTGTCCATTCCGACAAGAGGCCGCCCTACGCTACCTGTCACACGAAAGAGGTTGTTTGGCTATGGAATCTTCCTACTTTTGCTTATGTACAGATGTCTGATGTACAGGAATATATGTCTTTTCCTAGTACACCTAACTTACCGTTCAGAGCCAAGTTTATTGATCATATATATTTTGTCATTTATTGATTGCTGAACGTCGTAAGTCTAATTTTACCCATTTATCAACCGGTAAAGTAATTGGTTCGAATCCAGGTCTGAATGTATGCATTTTTCTTACATAATTCCCTTTTGGCGCGTAGGAAATTCTACATTAATGGGTTATTTGTGACTTAACCTTTGGAAAGATGATCTGTAAGTGGCATTCGAAAGGAAGGTCTCTGTTATTCAAGAAGCGAAAAGGTGCTTGCTTGCATGGTAGAGGTGAGTGGCTCAGTGCTTGTTTATGGCGCAGTGCATCGCAGATGAGCCTTCTCTGTAGGTTTATAAAGCAAGTATTACCGTAGATGTATATTGCAAAGGGGACACAATTACGAGTGAGCAGTTATAAGGGTGAATGTGGCAGTGACCATCGTCCTTTCTTTTCTTGGAAATCACCCCACAGGGAAAACGGGGTAATATTGAAAAAGACTGTATACATGTATACTTGTACACACACACACACACACACACACACACATATATATATATATATACATATATATATACGTATATATGTATATATGTATATATATATATATATATATATATATATATATATATATATATATATATATATATATATACATATATATATGTTTGTGTGTGTGTGTGTTCACGAAATCACTCAATATGCAGCATGAAATTAGACTGCAACCATATATACGTATACGTTTGATTATAAGTGTGACGAGTGTGCATGTTTGAAATTTTCCTTTTCATACAAATGGTTTGTTTTATGCTTGACCCATCGTAAATTTTAGAGGTACGTACCTTGCTCTTTCATAATGTAATTGGCCATTTGGCTTGAAGCGTTTTTTTTTTTTTTATTCACTTCTACTATTCTCTTTACCCTTGAGGGCTGTTTCCTAGTTGAGTCAATTTTGACCTTTTAATTTTACGCTGTTATAGTTATATTTCTACCGCGCTCGGTTGTGTTTAGGTAACATTTCGCCATTGGTACTGTTGTTTTTTATGAAGTAACTATACTCTGTTTTTTTCCATCTTTCCATCCACCTGTGGTGTTTGCGCATGGTAAGACTGCGCCCCATGCTTTAAATAATATACTATTTCGAATATTAACAGTGTAATTCGCATACAGTAAATTTTTAAAACACTTTTCAGTTGCAAATATACGCCCAGATACCTTTTATTTACCTAAAACTTACACATAGCATAACTATTTAAAGCCCGGGACGCAGTGTTACCATGCGAAAACACCACAGGCGGATGGACAGATGAAAAAAAAACAGAGTATAGGCTTACATGAAAGCGCTAGGGAAGCATTTTTCACGTCACTGTAATTCCGGCATTTGATATTATATATATATATATATATATAATATATATCATATATATATATATATATATATATATATATATATATATATATAAATATAAATATATATATATTATGTGTGTGTGTATTACTAGTGTGCTTGAATAAATAGAATCATTAGTGAGAAATAGACACACGTAAATTCGTAGATAAGCATGACTGGTTTTGCAGTCCAAATGATATGGGAGGATATTTTTTTCATAGTGATTAGATTCTCTCTCTCTCTCTCTCTCTCTCCATGTTTGTGGTTACTGTGACTCTTAACCTTGGAAAAAATTATTGATAACTTTATGGTATTTGCCGTATTCGTTCACTACTACCTGCATGCGGCACCCGCTGTGGGCTATTTGTCAGTGCCAGGTGTTCCCCCAATGCTATGTCACCAAACAAGTAATATAAATGGTGCATTTTGAACCGCCGGGTGCCGGCTTATTTCATTTTCACTGATAATTTTTAGGTGTCCAAAAATGTTAACGTTTGTCGTAGTTGAATGTTGGGTGCATCGGTTTTCGCTAAAAAAAACTAGAAACAAAAAATTCTCTTTGTCAGTAACAATTCCGGTGCTGTCTAATCAAAACAAATACCGTTTCGGTCCCTACGCCGATTCGTAAGAGCACCTCAGTAAGCGTGGTCGTTATGGTCTTGGCCTGCCACCTTGGTGGCCACGAGTTCGATTCTCGGGCATTCCATTGAGGTGCGAGAGATGCGCATTTCTGGTGATAGAAGTTCACCCGTAGCTGAATAACCGCTGGTTCCATGCAACGTAAAACCACCAGGCAAACAAACAAACAAACGACGATTCGTAAAGCTAATCATTAGAAAGGTTGCGATTGTGTTGATTGCGTTGCTAAGTAGATACTTATGTGGGAACTTGTATAATAACAGGTTAATTCCTTTTATATTAAGGAACAGCATGAGCACAAACTTAAACTGGTGAAGTTCGTGATTGTTTACAATGCTCTCCTCTCAGTTTACCTCCGCTTTGATAAAAAGGGCTGACATTTTAGTAGAACCTTTTATGCCGCTTATCCATAGCACAATTAATCTGACAATTGTTCGTTTCTTAATTGAAAGTCAGATTTCCATTTTGACGGAAATGGAAAATTTAATCTGTAGAAATGCTAGTTTTGTATGAATAAATGTAATAAATTTCGAGGGTAAAAAAAATACGACAGCATACTTCTAAGCTGTCTGCTTGTTGTATAATTCATATGTATTTTTTCAGGAGTGTCATTACTAATGTACGTAAGACATTTTTGCATTAATATCCTTTAAATTTAAGTTTATGAAGGGGTGGAGAAATGAAGCGTTAACAAATCTCAAACCTTCTTTATGGTCATAATTGTAATTTGATTTAAATAAACTATTGTGCTTTATTATAGAAACTGACTTTTAATGAGTTGTAAAAAACGGAACTATGTCAACTTACAGTTTCATATGGTGGCATTACAGACGTTGCTCTTTCGAAGCTTTGCTTTTTTTTTTTTTATCGACCAGAAAATGCGGGTTGCTGACATTTCTTTATAAAATGATGTGATATAGCTTCTATGAAATAATAGTTAGAAGTAGAGGACCGTCTGTGAGCTGCCAGGTACAGGCACTGCATTAGCGGCGATGTCAGTAGCCGGGCAATTAAGATAATGTGTGGCACTCGAACTAATGAGATTCTGAACCGTTCATAAATCTGCGACCGGCGAGTTGCAACTTTCCATCCGGATCATTATATCAATCCCTGTAGTCGAAGAAAGTAGAGAGATTTGTGACTCGTTGTCGCGTCTCCCCTGAAAAATGACTCCTATGCCGGAGTGCGTGTCTGCGTATAATTAACACTTTTTGTTTTTCAGACACAGCCCATTAGCTTGGAAGCTATTGTACAGTCTATCTCAGGCGATAATTGTATGTAGTTTTTCACACATGCTTCATTTCAGCTGACAGTTGCAAATCACTATTCAGTTTTACTCGGATCCTGTGATTTTTCTTCTTCTTCGCGTTCTTGTTTGTTTGGGTTTTCTGTTTGAATAACACTGGTGAATTATTTGGATTTTGAATTTTAACTTATTCAGTTAAACATTTGTTCCTTTGAGAATTTGATTCATTTACGTAGTTAATCATTTTATCCTCAAGTAAATGTATGTTTGTAATTCACGAGTCTGATTTGGCTACCTTAGGTAATTATGTGGGGTCGGTTGGATTGGTAGAGAGAGAGAGAGAGAGAGAGAGAGAGAGAGAGAGAGAGAGAGAGAGAGAGAGAGAGACAGAAAGTCAATCAGTGCCTTGCTGCTCTAAGGTCATGGCTACCAACATACTTCGAAGAAGTAAATTTTAGATGTACTCCTCCAGTCTCTGAGGAGGGGTTAACACACACACACACACACACACTACATTATACACAATATAATATGATATATAAATATATATATATTATATATATATATCTATATAATATATAATGTATATATTAATATAAATATATATATTATATACATATATTTATATATATACACACACACACCACACACCCATATATATATATATAATATATATATATAGATATATGTATATATATTATATATATATTATATATATGTGTATATATATCATCCGGTCGCTTGAGCTCTCTTAATATGAAGCTTTATTACCTCCCACAACTAAACTATGCAATTGCTGTTGCTAATAGTTACTTGTACGGCTAGTACCTGTTTACTCTAATCATTGCTACTAATGTACAAGTAAAAAATGCGCCGAAGTTATTTCGGAGCAATAGATTTACTGTACAGCGTATAATGCTGTATGCCACTCTCAGCCACGTCCCGTATAACTCTCAGCCGCGGCCCATGAATCTTTCCCCCACGGCTCGGTGGTGGCCGGTGTTGTTGTCACCTATAGTATAGCGGTGCTGGACGCATGATTATAGCCAACTTTAACCTTAAATAA
>NC_061092.1:25462621-25480121 GCF_015104395.2 Macrobrachium nipponense
AAAGAGTTCGACAGAACGAAATGCACAGTTATGCAAATGGAACTAAGGGAAAATTGTAACGTCGTCTTGGAGATCTGTAATCTAGGCATACAACCAAACTCCTTCCACTTGAAGTGATTCAAATTTAAATTTCACTTCAACAGTTTATAATTAAATATACCTTACAGTTCACTTCTTACTACTATATCCTTCAACTTGCAGATCCATTTACAAATTATAAATATAACAAACTTTTCGTCACAATTTTCCTCCCTCCCGAGTATACTTGAAAATTCGTAGGTCACTAATGTAAACCTTTCAATGTCAACATCATATCCTCTATCAGGTAATTTTCATTTAAATCACCAAGCTCAGCCACTCTTTCATTGGGGTACTATACACCTAATTAGCCACACATATCTCGATGTGGGAGCTGGTCTCTGAAAATAGACGAAGAAAAAAAGAACTGTTTCGGAACGGATTGCCAACAGGGAACCTGATTGAGACTTTGGGAGAATATTGATATAGGATATTTCTATTGAAAAGTATAACACTGAAATTCAAACAGGAGCTAGCAAAAAAAAAAAAAAAAAAAAAAAACATGGAAGCAAAATAATGTAAAAATTCATCGTAATCAAGTAACCTCTAAATCTCTCTCCTCATTCTTCATGTGTTTCTCTGATCTTTGTACTCATCCTGATCGAGGGTCTCTTCTCTCGTCATTCTCTCCTCATAATTATATTATTATTATATATATATTAGATATATAATATATAATATATATAATAGATTAATATATTATAATAATATACATATATAGTATATATATATATATATATATATATATATATATATATATATATATATATGTATGTATATCGAAAGATGACCACTTATAATATTAAACAATATACTTTTAAAAGCTTGAACTGAACACAATGTATATATGTGCATATATATTTTTGCATTAATATTGAAGATGCCCAGAAGTACAACGTCGAAAATGAAGTAATAAAATGCTAAGATTGTAAAATAGAATAAGAAAATTCCAGAGACGGGAGGGGAGAATATTTCTGCAAAGAAATGGAAATCTAAGAAGAGAGAAAAAAAAATCAAATGATCAGAAAAGACGTCTTAGGAAAATTCTTGTTTAGTCGGACTTCGATGCGAAAGACGAGTTCCGGCGTTAGATATGAGAGCGTATTTGCATAAAATAATTGCACGGAATAAGGTTATTTCGGTGGGAAGCGGAATGAAATTTGAGAGAGAGAGAGAGAGAGAGAGAGAGAGAGAGAGAGAGAGAGAGAGAGAGGGGTGTTGTTATGGATACCAGGAAATTAATCATATTTCGCAGTTAAAGTAAAATTAGAATATAAGGGATTTTGTAAATTGCAATGACAAAATTAGCAGTATATATATATATATATATATATATATATATATATATATATATATATATATATATATATATATATATATACACATATATATATATCAAGTGCCTTCCACTTTTACGAAAAACAAGGAAAGGTTAGTGTACTATTTTTTTTTTCAACTAAGTTATTAATGTGTTCATTGTTATATCAGCAGGCGAGCGGGCATGTATGTAACTTATGAGCATTTCTGACAACCCGAACATTTCAGACTTGGCCGATGTTGATAATCATATAATGTAACAAACATATAATAGATCATATTCGTAAATCATGTATTCGGTCATGATTATTATAAAGTTTTATATGTGAATTTTGATTTACATCATTTCACTTCAAAGTGATACGTGATTTATATACTGTGTAGTTGGTAATTAAAAACTGAGTATTTGAAATATGGAAACATATGTGAATGGTAACTGTAACTGTCAATTATTCAAAATAACCTGTATACATTTACAATGGAAGTGTCGTGAAGTGTAGCTACAGTCTCGGCAATTGTCTCTGTATACCGAGAAATATTCAGAGAAGAATCTTTGGATGAGTCTCACTTTTTTATTGTACATTACGATAGCTATTAAGATATGTAAATTGCAGTGTGAGTTAAGCCTCAGTATGTCTACCTGATTATACCCAAAAGAACCTTGACTTTAGATATGAGCCTGAACTTGTTTAAAATTAGTTTTATTGGCACCATTGTTAACTTAGTTAATGTCATTTTTTTATAGAAAAGAATAAGAGGACTAATGGAGACTTCAGGACTCTGAACGACCACACAAGACGATTCATTTAGCGCCGCTCGGCACTGGTTAAGAGTTGAAGCTCGGTATTGATTTTACGTAACGCTTCTTAATTGACTAATGTCAGTTCATTACAAAACTCCTCCCGTTTTCGTTACAAAATTGCTTTCAAGGGGAAAGATTGAAATGGCGTTTAAACACACATCCCCTGTGTCCGTTCTCTCTGCCTAATCATTAATCTATTTATTTTCTTTCCTCCTGTATTTAGAGTAGGTACATCACAATGAATAATAAGGAATTCAGAAATCTTCCGTAATTTCGTTGATTACAAATGTCAAATAGAAATAGGTAAAATCTAACTATGACCTGGTCATCCATATTTAAAAACCTGAAAGAAAGGTCAACAACTAAACGTATTTTTCGTTTAGCTCTGCGGCGAAAGTCATGGAAAAATATTTATTACTTCTGCCACTCTGGAAAACACATTTTGACCTCCCCACACATTTTTTTATTTATTTCTGGGGAAAAGTTATTGTTTTTCAAGATGGTAATATATATATGTAATAACAGCAACCTTCTTTCCTGTGGCAGCTTTTGTATTTGAATTTTGTTGTCCTTTTAAACAATTATGATTTTTATTTTGTGTTCCATTACCGCACAACCATAACAGAAAAGTATATTTCTTAAAATTAGTATTTTTGCACTTTTAAGATATGTCATTTTGTGCATGTCATCACACCGTTGGATAGTAATACTCAACTATCAGGATCAGGGAAAAAATGCTTCAAAGGTTATATAACTTGTTCACAAAGGTTATATAACTTGTCTCAGAGGTTATATAACTTGTCTCAAAGGTTATATAACTTGTCTCAAAGGTTATATAACTTGTCTCAAAGGTTATATAACTTGTCACACAGGTTATATAACTTGTCTCAAAAGCTATATAACTTGTCAGCAACAAATGAGTCAAATTGAATTCTTGACCAGAGTAATGAGTAATGAACGAAGCCACTTTTATTTTGCTTGAATAGCCTGGAGTAATGAATTAATAATAATAAAAAAAAAGATTATCCAGAGCAGTGAAAGAGCTTGCATATCACCTAGCAAATACATGCTACGTAGTTAGAAATTAAGGAGTGTTTACTGAAAATGCAGCCTGGAACCGCTTCTTCTTTCTTACTTTGTTTCAAAAATACGGCAGCAGATCTGGTCTCTAAATATGCAAATGAAGCCTTCAAAGCCACAATTCTCCGGCAGCCGAAGCCTCGGGAAATACGCTGAGTTATCTTATTTATAATTTCAAGAATTTTTTTTCTTTCTTTTTTTCACCCTTCTTCAAAGCAGACTCTTATTTTTCTTTAATGACCACAAAGCGCCCGCTTGATTGCAGTAGAAAATGCATGAGTTTGAGACAAAGAAAAGTATAAAATGCGATCGCACATTTGCATAAGAAAACTGAAAAAGGGATGTGTTTACATGCTAATTTGATTCGAATGCTGATTTGCTACCAGAGGGAACTGGAAGGTAAACAGTCTTAATCTGCAAGCAGTAGCACCAACATCTTCATTTTGATTTGCATTAATTACAATTAACTTTCTCCGAATTTTGTTCTTATAGGAATGTTTTTATCATTCATCCAGTTTGGTATAGTCAAATCGAATATTATTACACTATATATACTGTATATAATGCTTATATATATATATATATATATATATATATATATATATATATATATATATATATATATATATATATATATATATATATACGCACACACACACGATATATATATATATATATATACTTACATATATATATATATATATATATATATATATATATATAATATATATATATATATGTATATATATATAAATATATGTATGTGTATGTATGTATGTAGTATTGTATGTAGTATGTATGTATGTATGTATTCTACACCCGTATATAGAATTTGGTCTTATAGAAAGATGAGATTACCTACATTTCACGTTTCTTTGGCCAGGCTATTAAGAATACCTAATTGTATAATGAAATAAATATATGGTGTCATTTGAATAATTTGCGGTTTTGCTCATATGGATTTTCTGTAAAAGAAAACCATTGATATGGCTTTGTCTGTCCGTCTGCACTTTTTCTGGTCCCCATCAAATCTTAAAAACTACCGCGGCTAGAGGGCTGCAAATTGGTATGTTCATCATCCACCCTTCAAAGATCAAACACACCAAATTGCAGCCCTCTAGACCTAGTAGTTTTTATTTTATTGGTGGTTATGATTAGCTATGAATCGGGCGTGTGGCACTACCAGAAGTGCCAGCCGCCGACGCATCTTCACTGGACTGCATCTGAGGAGCAACGGAGCACTGCCAGGTCGTGGCTGAGAGCTTCATACAGCATTATACGCTGTACAGAAAAGCCGATTGCACCAAGGAAACTTCGGCGCATTTTTTACTTATTTTATTTATGTCCACTTAAAAAAAAAATTAACGCTTGGAGTGTTCTTTTCTACTTGGACTGTTATTATAAGGATGAAATTAAGAGAAGAAAGATGAAAAAGATTTATAATTCATTTTCAGTCACAAACTTGTGAAGGAGCAAATCTTTAACGAGTTCAGTAAAGGTTTAGTATTTAATTTGTAACTTTTCCCGGTGTAATGAGCAGGAACCATTTCAAGTAATGCGAACCCTGTTCTGAGGTTTGACGATTAATTAGAAATTATGCAGTTCTTTTGAAGCGAGTGTTGGATTTCTGTTTCATGGCAGGGCAAGAAAGAACACAGAATTCGTTGTTTCATATATTATGTAAACTTAACTGTATGGCAGCTTAACAGAAACTAAATATACATTGTAGATTTCAGTAAAAGGTAAACAGTAATAATTACAGCACTCAACAGTTTGAGTAACAGGTACAATTATAGTAAATACATTGTTACGTATAAATATAGTATGTAGTTATACAACTAATTACACCAAAGTGTAGTTAGCAATCTCACACCTCCCCCCAAGATGGCAGGTGCAATAGAAGGATACCTGGCATCTTAAGTTCCTTATTTATTATATGATTTCGAGTCCCATCTTATTTCTAAACGCTCTGGTGCAAGTGTCTGACGTCCACTACGTCGTACTGGTAAGGCAACTGATAACCGAGTATCAGGCTTAGGTGATGTTGCAGATGATCTACGATCTCCATATCCTGAAGCTTCGCCACCCAACATCGAGATAGGCGGAGAAATAATGTCTCCTGGCAAAAAAGGGTGATGAGGTCGTAGGAACCTCCGATTTCTCCAATAGATGCGCCCACTCCCAGTCTTCACGAGGTAATCCCTCCTCGTGCCAATTCCGACCACAACTCCTGGTTTATCCCATCGTTTTGTCTTAGGGTCCTGCAGATCCACGTACATACCAAGGTTCAGCTTAGAGAGTGGTCTAGCAGTGGCATCATACCGTTCCTTTGCCTGCTGCCGAAGGTACTTAGCCTTTATGTCACATTCGTCAGCTGTACGTTGCCATTCCTTTGCAAATGAACGATGATGAGCCGGAATCCTGGAACGCAAAGGATGTCCAAACAAGATTTGCGCTGGAGATCTACCGTCCGCCCGTGGAGTATTCCTGAGCTCAAGAAGCCCTCGTGCGAACTCATCCTCATCCAGCTTGCCATTTCCTGTGGTCGTCAAAATCAACTTCTTGATAATCTTCACGGTAGCTTCGGCATGACCATTTGCTTTTGGATTATAGGGCGATGTCACGCGGTGTTCCACACCCCATCGAGCAAGAAAACGCCGCAATGTTGACGAAGCGAACTGCGGTCCTCCATCCGTTTTCAGTACGACAGGCACACCTGTGTCTGAAAATATTGGCCTCAACAAACTAACTAGTTGAGCTGCAGAAGTTGATCCATTGCACGAAGATACATACGGCCAACCTGATAGGCGATCAACGTACACAAGAAATGTCTTGCCAGAGATATGAAAATAATCAGCAGACACGGACTCAAATACTCGACTTGGCAAGTCTTCCTGCATCAAAGGCTCATTCTGCTGACTTGGTAACAGCTCTCGGCAACGAGAACAAGACTTCACTGTATTCTCAACGTCCCTGTCAATCCCTGGCCAGTATATAGTCTGGCGTGCTCGACGCTTGGTGTGGTCCACTCCTTGGTGAGCATCATGTAGACACTGCAAAGTTTTGCTACGCAGGCTGCGAGGTATGAGAAGTCTAGGTCCATAAACTATCAAACCATCATCCACGGCCAGCATGTCCCGAATTCCCCAGTATGCTCGCAACTCTTCTGGTAAGCTATGCTTATGATCTGGAAATCCTTTCATTATTACATCTCTTAATGACAGATATTCACTATCATGTGCAGAGGCATCACGAATCTTATCCAGCGTCTGGTCCCGTAGAGGAGCTAACCTTATGCCCTCCTCACAAGTAGCTAGTAAAGACGATACAACAGCAGCATGCAATGGATCTGCATCATCCAGCACATCATTGTCCTCAACAAGGCTCTGAACTGGTGAACGAGAGAGTGCATCCGGCATGCTGTGACATTTCCCACTTTGCCACCGTGCAGCAAAAGTAAATCTGCAGAGTTTCATTCTCATGCGCTGCAGTCGAGGATTTTCTATTTCTCCAAGAAGTTTTGAATTGAGAATAGGAACAAGTGGTCGATGGTCTACTACCAGGTCAAAATAAGGCAAACCAGCCAAGTAAACACTGCATTTCCTCACTGCCCAAAGTACAGCAGCCATCTCAACCTCAATTACGGCATACCTGTAAGTGTTACATAATAAAAATATGGAATAATAGTCCATATATATAAAAGGCTTATATTAAAGAGGTCAACCAGATTGCTTGCAGGAATGTGATCAGACTAGAGACGCTAAGATAACATGCCGTCACCTGTAGTCATTCAATTGTTTATAAACATTAGTCCAAGCTCCCTGCTTGAGACAACTACCCCGACCTATAATTCAAACGGCCTACGTGATCTGTAGCGTGTCTCATTTTGATTGTGTGTTCGTATGAAACTATGTCATTTGTATGTATGTTCATATGTTCGAACTACTGTCTGTTCCTTCATAACTTGTAACATAGATGGTAGACGGGCAGAACAGAGTTAGCTATCGTCATTAGAAGACCTGTACCTCTTTACCTAAGCTTTATCATGTAGAGGAATAGGATTAGCCATCATCATTGGCAGAAGCGATCAAGCTATCGTTATTGGAAGACTTGTACAATCATATCTGATCTTCAGCATGTAAAACTTCGGAAGAATACATATATTTTTATATTTCGTGTTTTCTACAAGAACCTCCTCACCATGAGTTTAACACATCGTCGTAATAACTAACAAGATAATACCGACTTCGTAAGTGATCTACAAACCCCCAGACACTCCATTGAAGATGGAAGTGCAATACCAACCGACTTAGCGTAAGATTATCGCTAGTCTAACATTACCTCATAGGGCGCCTTATCATACAAGGCACAAGCCCTAATATTGGTGGCCAGCGTACCAGACGAACTCTACAACGTCCTACGAAGAAAAAACAGAATAATAAATCATGAAGTCAACGACGACGAAAGCAGCAGATTCTTCAAGCAACCTAGTATCATCGTTAGTGAGCGACTTCAGAAAACAACAAGATTCGTCAAGCAACTTAGTATCATCGTTTAGTGAATAACTTCAAGAAACAAAACCGACGTGTCCTTTTCCTACGGCAACGGAAGCTTCGTCTCTCATTAGAATCATTCAAGAAAACATCGTTAGTGAGTGTTTCCGGCACTCCAAGAAAGAAACAAACCGAACGCGTCTGCAGCATCGGATCTTTCAAGGGCTCGAATCATCGAAACAACGCGCACGGGGGAAACTGAAGCCAAACCAGGTCATCCGCTAAATAGAGAAGGAGGACCAAGGCCGTGTGTCGTTATCGGAACACCGTGACTTCCCACAAAAGCAAGCTAAGTACAATTTTTTATTCATTTGGAGTAACTTTGAGTGTTTCCTTTGCAGGTCGAATTTCGTTATTCCTGTGGCTGAAGTTACAAGACATTCTTAATCTTACTTTTTTACAGAAATTATCTACATCATTGAGATTTCGCTACTGCGAGTTTTTTATCTTTGAGTGTCTGTTTCCAGAAGTTCTACTGAAATATCATAATCATATACTATGTTAATTTTATCATTTTGGGTGATTATTAATCCCTTACGTAACAAATCAAATTAAACAGTGAATATGCGTTTACGCAGTGGACGTCTGTATTTATACAGATGCATGGATAGGGTCGTTAAGCACCGTAGTGATTAGAAAACACACAAAAAATAAGTGGAACACCCGTACAAATCTAGATAAATTAGAGGTAACACTATTTCGGGTCATGACAATAAATGCTCCTTTGCAAAGTCCCGATCGCAGTTTTAGCCTTGAGTTTTTTGAGTTATAGAAAATATCGAACCTCAATGACTCAACTTAACTTTTAAAATATGGCTGGATCGCAAGGAATAACATGTCTGTAAAAAACTTTCATCAGGCTAAATGCGCTGACCAGGATCCCTCACTATTTCAAATTTTAGCAAAGAATGAAGTACAAACAGTTGATATTGAATGCAGTAGTGATAACTTGTCTTAATAGTAATCGCTCAGTTCCTAATAGTTCGTCATTCATTGCTTTAGACGTAACCAGCAACATAATGCTAAAAACACACAATACGTTGCCGATGGTAATAAAGAGAAGGATCCTAATTATTACAAAAAGAAATAGAAACAGTAGCCCGTTCAGAATCAAACAAGCAAACTCGGTGACTGTGTCACCTAGTCAAGCGGTCAAGGTCAGTCAAAACTGCCGAAGTTTTCAGAGCATAGCAAATTCCACACAATAAGCGACTCTCGCAGAGTGGGGAAAAGCGATGTTGGTTCATACATGCCAATATCTTTTTGAACTAAAAAGGATTTTTCCTATGAAACACACGACCGTATAAAGTAATCAGAGCAGGTTTTCGTTTTTTTTTTTTAATACGTAATCAGAGCAGTTTTCGTTTTTTTTTTTTAATCGTAAGTTTGTTGGATAAAGCCCTAAGTGGGGGATAAAGCCCCGACTGCGCCGCCGTAAAAATTAGAATATCTTGTATTCCTTTAGTACACGTAATATCCTGTATTTACGGAGCTCACCGTCTGTTGTTCGAACTTCCCTAATGAGAAGTCCGGATAAGCGAGCGTTTACAGATACCTCTATAGTTATAAAAAACATTGATCTGTATCTAGAGTAATTGTAAGATTCATCTAGGGGTATACAAAATATTAACTTACATCCTGCAAAATAAGGCGTGTTTATCAAAGGAAAATCCTATAAACCTTCAAACATATTAAAATCCGTTTGAACAAAAAATGAGACAGTTAATCAAATAATAACTTATATAAAGGAACTATACATTTGTCTCATAAATCGTAACATTGTTCAAATGACCCAACAGAATTCTCCCACAACCGCAGTCGCACTTTGCACGCAAAATCTCGAGAAGCATGCACCCTCGAATGTCTTAGTGCGTGTAAAAAGACTTTGCTGGGAAATGAAATTTTAATCCTTCCCGACACTCTGAAATATAACGATTTCCGCGAACAAAGCCCTAAAAGTATACATATCGTGGATACGGAATTTATAAATATCGCATTTTAATCACGCCAACCAGTCGTGGATGAATCTCTCTGATAATCTATCTAAAGTAATATCCGTAAAGTCATTCAAGCAGAGGTGATTCAGCAGAATTTTTTTTATCTTCTACCTGAATACCAGGAAGTTTCTCCACTAGCGAGTGATCTCTGGGAGAAAAACGGATGTCATTGAAAACAAAATACGGTCTAAGGACAAACATAAAGCTATATACCTACCTTCGCATAGACTCTCAATGAAATTTCAAAATAGAGATAAATGACGAAGTTGAAAAATGTTAGTAATAGGAGTCATTAGGAAATCAAATAGCCCATATAATTTTCCCTCAAAACGTCATGCCATAAAAGATCGGACTTGGCGTATCTGCGTAGATTTCTGTCGCTTAAACAAGGAAACGACTCCCGATAGTTTCCAGTGCCATGTAGCGACGACATCTTATCTCTGTTAGGTTAGAATAAATTTTTTTCACCAACTTGGACTTACTTAAAGGCTTTTACCTGATACCATTACCTAAGTGATTGTACCTCATACACCGTTTTTTTTCAGCACACTCAGGGGACATTATCAATTTTTACGTATGCCTCCGGCTTACGTTGCACCCCAATTACAATATAGTGTTTGGAGATTTTTAGGGGATACCCTACATGCTTATATGGTTGATCTTGTAATCTTTTCTAATACCTTAGAAGTACATTCACATAAAGTAGAGCTAGTGCTACAGAGACAAAGACAAATAATCTCAGAGTAAAATATCTAAATGTGAGTTTTTTAAAAAACCGAACATGTTTATCTAGGTTTTATGTGTCTAGTCAAGGTCTTAAAGTAGTCCATGCGGTATGGTGTCGGCTATTCATAACTTTCCGGTACCTATTAACGTAAAAGGGGATACAGCACTTTTGCGCTGTAGTGGGTATTACAATCGTATGTAAATATGTAACTCTTCAATCATGACAGCTCCTTTAACAGATCTTACGAAGAAGAGCGTAGATTTACTATGGTCTAAAAGCATCAACAGGCGTTCGATATCTTAAAAGCAGAATAATGCAGCTTACCTAACTTAAAAATCCCTGATTTAAATAAGGAATTTTTTTTTTTTTTTTTGCAACAGACGCCTCAGACCAAGGGGTAAGAGGGTATTACTTCAGTAATATGATAAACAGTTCTTCCCTATAGCTTTTTTATTCACGTAAACTAAAGCCCTCTGAAAGTAAATATGCAGTAATAGGCAAGGAAGGGCTAGGTATCTTTAACTCACTAGTACATTTTAAGTTCATAATCTATGGCTATCCTGATAAAGTCCTTACTGAACATGAGTCCTTTACCGAGTTTTTCAAAGGCTTTAATCACAGTCCAAAAGGAACTCGGTGACAAATGATCATTCAGGTCTTTGGAGCCAAGATAAGATATCTACCTGGGAAAGCAAATATCATAGCTGACGCATTATCCCGCAATCCCGCACCATACAGCAAAGAACCATTAATTAGACTAAAAGATATAGAAACATCCGTGCCTATTGTTAAAACCGTATCTAAACAAGAAAATTCCTTAACCCAAGAGATCGCGACCATTGAATATCTGGGTTGGAGCGCAGAACTGTTACAAACTGAACAAAGCAAGTGTCAACAGTGATAAGCAAAACAATAAACACAATAAACACTTCGAACGGAAACATGGTCAGCAGCTAGCAAAACCATAAACACTTCGCAACGGAAACAGGGTCAGCGGCTAAGCAAACCAATAAACACTTCGAGCAGAACCCCTAAAAGCAAATATATTTAAAGTATGTGTATCAGAATAATGTAATCAAATGTAATATTATATGTAGGTCCGTGACGAGGAAAACCCGAAGAACACAGCAGATGACTAACGACCAGGTAGTAGTAATAATCTCTTTCATACCAATCGTCATAAACTGGTTGCATTCCGTCATCCAGGGTTCCCTACTATGTCACAGAAAGCCAAATCACTATTTTACTGGCTTACAATGCTTACAGATATAAAAAGCACATAACTGATTGTAACACGTGTCATGAAAACAAGGGATACACTAAGACACCTGTCAGTTTAGGAGCCTATCCTGTGCCAAATCAATCCTTGAAAGAATATACGTAGAACTTATTAACAGAATTACGAGTCTGACAGAGGAATAACACTTCTTGTGTTAATAGTTCCCCTTGACACGTTATATAGAATTAATAGCACTAAAAACAAACACCGCAATTGAGTGTGCTAGGAATATTTATGAGTGCTAAATCAGTAAACATGGAATTCAACACATAATAATCTGTGACTCGGGTGGTGTAAATCAATAATAATCTCCTTAACACGTTGTGTGAATTCCTATCCATTAAGAAAACCAATAATATATTTTATCGCCCAGAGTCAATCGGTTTGGTAGAATAACGGATAATTAAATAGGAAGTGTCAATGTCTTACGAGTTACAACTCGTGATATTGGATCCGAACTGGATTATAGCGGTTCTCACGGTTTTAAATACCTTTATCATTTAT
The DNA here is from genome assembly GCF_015104395.2 of Macrobrachium nipponense. Classification (NCBI taxonomy): domain Eukaryota; kingdom Metazoa; phylum Arthropoda; class Malacostraca; order Decapoda; family Palaemonidae; genus Macrobrachium; species Macrobrachium nipponense. The sequence goes on from NC_061092.1 coordinate 25,474,959, forward strand.
ATCTTGATGCCGCAAGTAGCCTTATACGGTACGCCGCTAGAACACTTTTCCACATATTCAAGCCAACCATTAATTTATCAAATATATATAATATATATAAATATAAATATAAAAAAATAAAATAAATATGGATACAAGTGGAGTCAATATAATACACTCCGTAAGAAGTCGGAAGGGTTACAAATTATAATAAAAAAGGAATCACGATAAAATCAATAAGCAAAACGTAACCATAGGCTAATTAAATATCCAAATATATATGCGTAAAGATTTGAACTCTAACTTAACGCTTTAGTAATGACAAATAAGCTAAAAGTTCAAACACATATCAAAACCTACTGACATATTGTCTGTCCGTGTGATTTATATTCGTAGTCAATGAAAAAAAAAAAAAATATAATAAATAAATAAATAAATAAATAAAATAAAATAAAAGATTTTAAAGTCAGGAAGTCTAGAAGTGAAAATGTTTATCTATGGAATAATCCTATATGAATCTTATACAGGGCTAATAATATATATAGAATTTGTATGGAAACCTTTTTCATTAGTTGAATAAGGTATATTTAATTTAACATAATTACAATTATGCAGATTTCCAACATGAAACTAATATTTTGTTCAATTTTGGTACTGTTTTTTTTCAGACATTCTTCTCATGTGGGTCGAGTATTAAAAAACACAAAATTTATCCTAAAGTCGTATTTATTACAGCAAGTAACGTAACTCTTAGCTGGCTGAGAGCAATCTCCTGCCAAGTGACGACGTCATCATTGCCGTATCAGCATTTGTTCCTTTTAACCTCAATAATCTGCTTACACAGGCTTCATCTGTGTGTCGTCTCTGCTTGCAAAAGCAGATTGACTGGAGAAAGGAATGCTTAGCCCGAACTTCTCATGGGCAAGGCAGACATTAGGTACAGGTGTCTATCGGTGTGCGCAATGCAACTTGCAATCATTTTAAAATTAATAAACAAAATAAGGAAATAGAATTTCTATAACATCAAAATGAATTAATTTTTTCTGAACCTCATAGACATTTAGAAGTATCACGATATGGATATGAAATATTTACTTGCAACATTAGCCTATTACAATTCAAGTAAAACATTCATGGGAAAATGTCACATTTTCTTGAAAACCCCAAAGTTTATTTAGAAATTAGTTACATAGTGGGTTTTTTTCGTTGCATCTCCTACCTATTAATAAAGTTTTTAAAAAAAATTAACCTCAGAGGATGCGCGCGAGAATATTGAATATGAAACTTTTGTTAGGGCACATAGAATCATGATTAATATTCTCTTTGACTCTTATGTTGCCTGGCAATCTTACAAATAGCTCCGTTTCACACTTCTTTGTCTAGTAACTTACTACCAGTAATATCGAATTTTCTTTGGGATTCGTATTGAATATCTGTTTATTTTTTATAATTATGGATATTTTTACAGTCCTCATAGACCTGGATAGGTTCACTCATTGTTAATGCCATGGATAAAAAAGTTTGTACAGCGGACTCTTTTGAATTCCTAAATATCAGCGAATTCATGTGGGTTAAGTCTGGTCTAAATGGCTCTCTCCCCTCCCGTATTTGGATGTTGTCTGAATTTACTCTGCCCTTGTGACAAGTATAATTTCACTTGCAGGCTGATTAATGGAACCTGGTTACAGTATCCTGCAGTACGAGAGTTTCACATCGCAACTTCGAAAAATCGTTCGTCGCTGCGGACGACGGCAGTCGAGTAACAACCGCCTACAATGTGAAAGGAATAAGCACCATCATGGACTTCTTCGACCGACACCGTATCTCGTCGTTAATCTCGTTTTAATGCGGAACGCTCCGGCTACTGTCGGAAATCGACTACAAAAAGGGACATACTTCCGACAAATTACGACCCGAAGGATATTCAACTCTACTTTGCTGGCGAAGGACTCGTGCTGGGGATGTTTTTTTTTATTCATCGCGAACGTAATCGTGTAGCTTAGGATGCAGAGAATAAGTATGAGCGCAAAATAGAACGTTGGACCCGCCCAGGCAAATTTTCCCCTTGTTTTAACCCTGTGAAATAGGCCGTTTCATTTGGCTATGGGTGTTTGTCTGGAACTGTGTAATGGACGAAAAGTTGTTCGAAAGCTAGTTAAAAGTGAAGTAGTATAACCTCGGTCATGTATCCTATATATATAAAGTATCATTTATCCTATATATAAATGATCATAAATAACAGAATCGAAATATATTTTTTGCGTGTACGCACTAGGAATCTATATATAAATGATCATAAATAACAGAATCGAAATATATTTTTTGCGTGTACGCAATAGGAATCTCTTATATAAATGATCATAAATAACTGAATCTAAATATATCTTTGCGTGTACGCAATAGGAATCTATTTAAAGTGCACATATATTAATCATAATTATATGAATCCATATACATATGTATAAACAAATCAGGTAGCCTATAATCAATCTGTTACCTTTTATCTTACCAATATCTGCAGTTATATATGAGTTAGTATATTGATTAATGAATCAGATATATAACATTTAGCATATAAATCAACGAATCAATCAGCATAAACATTAATAATTTTTCATCAATTCATATGAAATTTTTTATCAGTTAAAATATGATTTTTATCATGTTAATCTTCATTCTATGCAATTATCAGAGTACATTAGTATTTTCTGTAGCATATGTATCTTAAAGAGATGAAGTGGAAAAACTGTATCATTATATATCACGTGATCACTATTATTTACCAATATCATTGTTTTATATTTTATTACTTGAATCAATTCATATACACCATGAATTTTTATTTACTTATATATTCACATAGTGTCTGTATCACACTCCTATAAGTCAAGTGCAAGTCAAGTTTGAGTAATATTCAGTAGTTGGTTTTGGTAGCTGACCGAGCTGATGTAAGTGTTACATAATAAAAATATGGAATAATAGTCCATATATAAAAGGCATTATATTAAGAGGTAAACCAGATTGCTTGCAGGAATGTGATCAGACTAGAGACGCTAAGATAACATGCCGTCACCTGTAGTCATTCAATTGTTATAAACATAGCCAAGCTCCCTGCTTGAGACAACTACCCCGACCTATATTCAAACGGCCTACGTGATCTGTAGCGTGTCTCATTTTGATTGTGTGTTCGTATGAAACTATGTCATTTGTATGTATGTTCATATGTTCGAACTACTGTCTGTTCCTTCATAACTTGTAACATAGATGGTAGACGGGCAGAACAGAGTTAGCTATCGTCATTAGAAGACCTGTACCTCTTTACCTAAGCTTTATCATGTAGAGGAATAGGATTAGCCATCATCATTGGCAGAAGCGATCAAGCTATCGTTATTGGAAGACTTGTACAATCATATCTGATCTTCAGCATGTAAAACTTCGGAAGAATACATATATTTTTATATTTCGTGTTTTCTACAAGAACCTCCTCACCATGAGTTTAACACATCGTCGTAATAACTAACAAGATAATACCGACTTCGTAAGTGATCTACAAACCCCCAGACACTCCATTGAAGATGGAAGTGCAATACCAACCGACTTAGCGTAAGATTATCGCTAGTCTAACATTACCTCATAGGGCGCCTTATCATACAAGGCACAAGCCCTAATATACCTAGTTTCTGCATCCGTTAAAAACCTGGATCCACACTGGATGAGCTTCCAAGCCTCTCCATGTTGTTGCAGCAAAACAAACCCCATACCATGCAACTTGGATGCGTCAGTTTGAAGCATAGTAGGTAAAGATGCATCAAAATGAGCTAAAACAGGAGGAGCTATGAGTGCTTCTTTAGTTTTCTCGAAAGCCATGTCATGTTGAGGGGTCCAGCACCACTCATTCCGAGGTTTAAGCAGGTCCCTGAGTTGCTGTGCAGCAGCTGCAATCGCAGAAGAAAAGCTCCCAAGCTGATTGGTTAAACCCATGAATGACCTGAGATCAGTGATATTTTGTGGCTTTGGAAATTCAGCTATAGCTCTCACCTTCCGAGAATCTACACTATAACCTTCATGATTTATACTGTAACCACAAAATTCAACATTAGGTTGAGCAAATAAAATTTTGTTAGGATTTAAGGTCATTCCAAATTTGTCACATTTTTGCACAAGCGTGATCACATGGGCTAAGTGGTCACGGTAACTAGAATCGTACACCAAAATATCAACAATTTTGACAGTACGTGGAATATCTCCCAAAGCTTGATCTCCTCGACGATTGTACTCATCTCCAGATGATATAAGCCCCATTACGGCTCGTTTGAATTTGTAACGTCCCCAAGGTGTGATGAAGCAAGTAAGATCCTGATCTTCTTCAGCAATTTTGATTTGGAAGTATCCCATCTTCGCATCCAAAGTAGTGAACCACCTGGCTCCAGCATCCATTGACGATATAGCATCATGAGGGGATCGAACTGGATATGTAGGTCTGCGCACATAGCGGTTAAGTCTTGTAAGGTCCACACACAACCGCACACCATCCATCTTCTTTGCAATAGGGACCATCGGATGACACCATTCGGTGGGGTAATCAACCTCACCAATTATATCCTTAGCAAGTAAGTCATCTAGCTGAGCTTTAATATCCGATCTCCAACAATACGGAATGGTGCGTGGTGCGGTCACTGCAAAAGGACGTGCATCTGCTGACAGCTGAATCCTCATAGGACCTCCCTGCATTTCCCTTAGAGTAGCTGAAGCATCAAATACATGAGGATAAGCAGAAATGATGGAAGCTGCATGTTCTGCACGCTCTGCTTCTGTAGGGTCTCTGCTGAGTGGCCATCTTGGCAATGCCACTGGTACAGACACCAAACTACTGGTACTTGCAGACTGCACAACATCCTGTGTGTTAGAAATCACTTGTGGCTCCAAAACCTTCCTGGTTCTCGATGCTATATGTGGTTGCGACACTGAACATGTAACATTCTGTATTTGCGCTGGAAAGTTTTCTGGTAATATTCCCAGTGCTACACAATCAAACCAGCTCAGAAGTGCACCTTTCACTTCCTTGACGACTGACACAACTGTTGTCGTACTACGATTCCTCAAAGTTAAAAAAGCCTCAAAAGTACCCATGTTAGTGAGAGGTTGACGATCTGCTGCAATAAGACCACCCATAATGATCGGCTC
>NC_061092.1:25495121-25515121 GCF_015104395.2 Macrobrachium nipponense
TCATAAATTCTGCAGCAAAAAGTAATTGTAGTATATATATTAATATATATATATTATCATTTTTATATATATATATATATATATATATATATAGTATATATATATGTATATATATATATATATATATATATATATATAATATATATATGTGTGTGTGTGTGTGTGTGTGTGTGTGTGTATGTATGTATGTATGTATGTGGCTGTGTTAAAATATTTCGTTTTTTTTTTTTTTTCTGGTTGTGACTTACCTATGAACAGTTGATAGATTAAGCGGCTGTTTGAAGCAAGTCAATTTTGTGTCAGACTTTATCGGATAAGAAGGAAAATTATTTATATTCCAACCTTTTTTTTTTTTGTTTTTTTTTTAGGGGGGGGGGGGAAGAGGAAGACGAGAGAGAAGGAGAGAGAGAGAGAGAGAGAGAGAGAGAGAGAGCTGGAAATGAAGGGAAATAGAATTGAATTTCACCCTCATGGACAGAGAAAACCGGTCCAGTGTGAGCAGTAAAGCGTGAACTAATGGTTTTACTTTCCAGTCCATGTGACTTTAATTGGTCTTTCATTGGTCACTTGAACATCCGGGAACTTATAGTTATAGGATATTAGGAAAAATTATTCCTAGAAATAGCAGTTCCGCTTCAAGAATCTTTTAGGGTAGTGTATAATGTGCCCAGTGTCTGTGGAATGTTTGTAGATTTGTAGTTAACATAATTTTGTTCTTCATGTTCCCACGTAGATTATTTAATCAAAGCGATATTCCTTGAACGTTCTCTGAGAAATATAAAAATTGCTTTACTATATTTTGGCATCAACTGTACCAAGTAAGTGATTCGTTATAGCCTGGATATCGAAGACAAAATCGTTTCATACAGTGATGTAAAGTTTTATATTTTAGTATGAACTTAAACTGCCTTGAGGTTTTATTTGGTTGCATAACTTTGTTAGATTAGGGCCTTCCTCTTTCTCTTTCACCTTATGAACCTGTTGATGATGCTGTAACTAGAGATAATTTGCCTATTATCTCAAAATTAGAGAATAAAAGTATTCCAAGTAGTTCTGTTTATGTTGGACTTACATATAAATAGTTTTTGCAAATTGATGACTCAAAATTTCTCAGTTTAATTCATGTAACCTTCATGATTCATCTGTTTTATTACACTAAAGTCTTTGGTCACAGTGTTGGCTACCAGACCAAACATCAAGAAAAATCAAAATGATAGGATGTCAGCCTGTTGGGATCTCCAAAATGCCACAAATGGCATTGTTTGGAGTGGACGGGTAATGGAGAGGCGTAGCAGTAGTAACATATGAAACAATGATCTAAAATCTCCAAATCAGGGAAAGATGTAGTATATGACTTATGAAGATTAAAGGCGGGGAGAAAATCGAGAACGTTTTGATACAAAGTAATTTTTGAATGTTAGGTAACTTGTTTCTTCTCGCTAGTTGAAATGGAACTGGTTTGTGGATGGTATGATTAAGAAGTAATTTAGGTGAACAGAAAAGAGACATATGTTTCAGAATGATAGTAGAAACTCTCAATAGAATTAGGTGAGCTACATCAAAAATAAAGAACGAAAGATGTTAGAAAAAACTTTCAGGCAAATTGTATCTCAAATAAAAGAATTGAAATCCAGAAATCTAACTAAAGGAAGTGTTGCATATCCAGTAGGAACAGACTCTATCTTTGTAATATTGGGCAAAGAATATGGCGACAGAAGACGAATCAAAGAAACTGTCACTGGACAATACAGAGCATGGTCAGGTTAACTTTTTTTTTTTAGGACAACCTACCAGTTGAAATTGTATTTTGTGTAGTGCCTCGTACCAAATATTAATTTAAAGGAATCATTACTATATTAAATTATAAAGGAGGTTGTGATGAGCAATAGGCTATATTCAGTATTGTTAGATCTTTAAGGAAAGAAGAGGTTTTTAAAGAAAATGTTAGACGATTAATTGCAGAAGTATGCCATTGAAATGGAGTGTGCTTAGAAAAATAACAATTGCACTGTCAGACCACTTCTTGAAGCTTGAAAAGTGATTGAGATGATGATTTATTTACTTGCAGTTTGGTTTCTAAAGCATTATAATTTCTCACGGAAATTTTATAAAGTGTATGCGCGTAGGTAGCTATAAACTAAATTTAGTTGTTCAGCTTAATAAGATTAAGTCTCCTTAAGTTGAAATATGCCTCTGAATCATGCCCTCCATTATGAACCCTCAGACTACAATTTGTTCCAGTTACTATTATTATAATTTCTCACAAATTGCTCAGTTCATATCTCACTTTACTTAGATGAAGAAACCTGTACCCGTATCCTCTTCATTTTCATCCAGCAACTCCCCCTCTTCTCTTTGAAAATAATAGTCTTCTGGCTGTTTATGTCCAACCGGTCAAATGATAGACGTCCATTTGCCATTCTTTTGTTTAAAAGAAATTAAGAATATTTTGTCTATAGAGATATATTTTGATATATATTCAAATCGTGAGGATTGGATTATAAGAACAAATCGAAACGGTTCCTTCGCTTCCTTATAGAGAGAGAGAGAGGAGGGAACGAGAGAGGACGAGGAGGCGAGAGGAAGGAACGAGAGAGAGAGAGAGAGAGGAAGCGTAGGGGAAGGAGCTCTCAACTTACCAACATTAAGATCAAAGTTCATCCCCATAAAAAAGAGAAAGTGACCCAAAGAAGCAATAAAGAGCGAATTACAGCCCTTTTCTCCAATTCCATGAGACAGTAATTGGTCACGCAATGGTCACTTGGGTTCCTCGAACGCGTAGGTAAAGAAGACCGATTTTTATTGATTTAGACGCCTTCAATATCACTTAACAAATCGTTTGGGTCAATCTATCTTTTTTTTTTTCTTTATTTCTTTTTTTTTTTTTTTTTTTTTTTGCTCTTTCATGTCATTTTCTGCATTTTCAGCGCTCGTGTTTCTGTGATACGTAATTCTCAGCAGTATAAGTAAGACTAGATGTGCAAATCATTCAGTTTTTTTTAATAATAAAACAAGTAAAAAATCCGCCGAAGTTTTTTCGGCGCGGTTGAGTTTTGTGTACAGCGTATAATGCTGTATGAAATTCTCAGCCACGGTCCGGTGGTGCCTGTGTTGTTTGCACTAATAGCGGTACCAGACGCACGGTCTTGGCATACTTTAATTTTAAATAAAATGAAAATTACTGAGGCTAGAGGGCTGCAATTTGGTGTGTTTGACAATTGGAGGATAGATGATCAGCAACACTTTTTTTTTTTTTTTTATTCATAATTTTTTTTTTTTTTTTGAAGGATCAAATTTTCCCTGCAAATTACATTTTGAAGACAGAAAGAAGAGATACAGTCGAGAAGATGATGTACTTTACTGTTTTGGCGACAAGTAGACAAGGCTAGCATTCGCTGAATAATTTGTAATACCTATGTTCTTCTTACAGACATTTACCAATAAGAAATGAAAATATCCAAATGTCTCTTGGATTCTCGACAAATATTTGAGGCGGGTGATATTCTCTCTCTCTCTCTCTCTCTCTCTCTCTCTCTCTCTCTCTCTCTCTCTCTCTCTCTCTCAGTGGGAGGAAGGACTAAGGTAAATTTGTTCTTATCCATCGTCCAAATGTCACGATTTGAATATGGTTGACGAAAAGATAATATTAAATCTGAAGCGAAAGGAATCTCATTTTTTCTTTTTCTAAAGAGCGAAGGGAATGTTAAATGAATGACTTCAGTTAGACCAGTTGGACATGAACAAGCGTAGGAAGAAATCGTGTAGAGTCTCGGAGGAAAATCAATGACTTCAGTTTGACACGACAAAAAGGCAGAAAATATTATTGCCTCTTCACATTCGGTGGGTGGGTTTGAATGGAATTTTGGAGCATTAGGTCATTAGGGTTTAATCTTAAACTTTTCCAGGACAGTAGAGAAGCCTTTCATCTCTGACTTGACCCTCAAAAGCCATATGATTTTCAATTTGATATTCTAATCTAACTTTCCTTGGACTGAAATAATGTGTAGATAAGCGTTAGGCTTGTAGAAAGCCGATTTAACCAAAATAATCTGTTTTTGAGAGAGTACAGCTTAACTTTTGATATATCACAGAGTTCGCTACGCTGCTGCCAGTGCTGAACCAGAGAAATTTATTTCCGGTGATTAGAAATTCATTTCTCGATATAATGTGGTTCGGATCTCGCAATAAGCTGTAGGCCTCATTGCTACGTAAAAAAAAAAAAAAAAAAAAAAAAAAAAAAAAAAAAATTCCTTCGGGCCAGGTCTAGCAGAGCTGTTATTCAGCTCAGTGGTCTGGGTAAACTGAGATATACTTAACTTATCACGCAGTGGTTGGTATAAATGAAGACGATGTGTCAAAATGCAGTCACCTTAGGCCATTTCAAAACACTTCTCGGTATAAGTAGCGCTCCTGAATACGTATTATGCATCAATAATTGTCTGTTCGATGAGGTAATCAAAAATCATTAAAGGCTTCATAAGCTATTCTTGAGAATTGTATTCAGGTTGCGGGTGCATATTTTCCCACAAGTTTAGGTATGCTGTTCTCTCTATTTGTCAGTCTCTGTGTCTGTCGATTTAACCATATTTAATCATCTTTATCTGTTTTTTTTCTTTACTTAATCAATCTACCTCTCTCAGTATGAGAAAACGTAATGAACGCAATTGTAAGGGGCAAAGCATGTAGCGACTCTTTAAGAAAATAGAGAACATTTTCCCTGCGAATAATTGATATAGAGACAAAGCATTTTAGCACTTATAGATACCTAGCGAAAGGGTTTCGGGATCATTTCAGTTAACTGAAAGCTTCTCTGACTTCTATATATAATTATATATATACTATATATATATATATATATATATATATTATATATTATATATTAAAGATATATATATATATATATATATATATATATATATATATAATATATATATATATATATCATATATATATATACAATATATATATATATATATATTATATATATATATATATATATATATATATATATATATACTATATACATACAATTTAAAAGGTTCTTAAAACCCATATTTACACCACAAAACCGGTCTTTAATCCTGATCGGTGGTGAATGTGGACATGTGTTGAATAACAAACGTATTGAAGTGGAAAATGCACTTGTGAATACGAAGTTGGTGGTATTGGAAGTGGTGGTTGTACAGTGATGAAACCGGTCAATCGCCATTGTTTTAAGTCCTCTTTAGCTCGCGCGTGTCGAGACTGGTGAACGTAACCACTGGAACACTTGTTTGAGAAAGCGCCTTAGTATTAAGCCGTCCGTGAAATCCGATTTCCAGTGTCCTCCTGACATACTCATATTTTCCGTTTGACTGATGATGGCGGACTCTCGAATCATCCTTTTGTACGGGCAATTACTTTTGAAAAACAGCTCTAGCCCACTCCACTTGGTGATATGACCCGTATCTTTCATATGTACGTAAATTCCCGAACTCTCCGAACCTTATCACACTGATCGATTATGCTAGATGAATTTACGGGTTTCAACATCGTAGATATTATGACAGTTACTGAATAGGATTCTAACGTTTTATTAGCGCCAAAGAGAAACTTGTAAGAATAGAAAACAGATCGGCAATCGAGGCTTCTGCAAATAACGATTTCACGTCTCGACGGAGCATTTTGATGATGTTCGCAGGGATATTTAAATTAATCAGTTTGTGAATGACATCTGCTTGTTTTACGCGTAGAGCTTAGAACGCTCTTAAGAAGGGAAGAACAGATCACTTTTATCTGTCAGTATGTTTCTTGCACTGTTAAGTATATATATACGTATGACGAACAGGCAATTATAATCTAACTTCGCGACATCCTGATATCTTTTTGGATACGTTGCTTGCTGGTTTGAACCTTTGTACGAAAAATAGTAAAACATTTAATTTCCTCCTTGAACACGGTGGATAATCATTTATTTCAGCTTATTTTTACATGTACTTATTGATTTCAAATGACGTTACATGAACTGAAATAGATGTCATAAAAAGGATAAGGCTTCTCAACGTTTTTTTACACTTGTTGGCTAAATTTTAAAGAATCGGCTGATCACATTTGCCAGATCCATGTAAATACAACGGTTTTTGAACATAAACCACGAGCTCGAGAGCGCGAGTAACAAGTTATTATGCCATTGATCGCGCCAGCCCTAATTGTAATAATGGCAAAATGCTAATTACTACCTTTTATGCATCCAAAACAAGCAGACACGAAGGAAATAAAATTTCTGAAAATGTATATTTATTTACTTATTTTTGATTTATTTCTTTTTAGGTGAGAAATAGTTTACAGTGAAGCGGCCGAGATATTGACCGCTCTCGCCCTGTATTTTCTTCCGTATTGAAATAACATTGAAGATCAATATTATTCACAAGAGAAATGAACTTCCATTTGAGATAACGAGAATCGTTTCACAGAATTATTATGATAAATAGCGAGTATCATTTTGAGAACGAGAACTTTCAGATTAAATGAATGAGATCATTACTTAAAATGACATGAGAATTATAGAGGGTTGATGAAAAAGGAACGCAAAATTAATCACTTTTCATGATTCATTAAGCTTGAATTAGAGAACTTTATCTTTGCTTGGGTGATTAAATACTGTGCTTATAAAGTCCACTGTGATTACCTTTTAAGTAAAGACTGATTGGAATTCGCTGGTATTAACAGTAGATTTTATATTGACTACTGACTCTAAAGAGAGAGAGAGAGAGAGAGAGAGAGAGATTAGAAAATAATGATGCCTGATGCATATCCCTCGTTTAATAAGCGCTTTTTCACCGAAAAGAACATCGATAACAAAACACGGTTCCAGGCAGGAAATCTAATACCTCGTGTTGTCTTCACTGCATGAACAATCAAACGTATCAACAAGAAGTCAGAACTCATAGTGGGTGAAAGGAACACAACTGGATGGCTTTTGTTCGCGTAACAAAAGGAACCTGAAATTTAAAAGGACTTCAACTGTAATGGGCAGTTGTTGTAGAGCTACACAAGTAGATAAAGTTGAGCGCCCAAGGAACTAGATCAAGTTGAACGATCTTCAGTAAAGATTTTTCGTGAGGAAATTATGTTTTTCCATTTCCCAGTAAACAACAACAAAGAGCAATTTCGAAGAGAAGGAATTATTTAGATTACATTGCGGCTTAGAACGGAATCGTTTATAACGATCCTCTTTCCAAGAAAACTTAAGACTATATAAGAAATATCTAGAAATAATGATGCTAGTATTGTTCAGTTTCCACGATACAGAATTTTCGAAGATATACAGAAATATGCTGAAATCTCTGAGAATTTATCTCGTGTATTACCAAAAACAAGTGAAAATGTGCCAAAGAACTGCGGCTCAATCGAGTTTTCTGTACAGCATATAGTTCTGGATGAGTTGCGGCCCATGAAACTGTCACGGCCGGGTGGTGGCCTGTCCTATAACGTTGCCAGACGCACAAACATGGCTAACTTTAACCTTAAATTAAATTAAATCCACTGATGCTAGAGGGCTGCAATTTGATTGTTTGATGATTGCAGGGTAGATGATCAACATACCAATTTGCAACCCTCTAGCCTCAGTAGTTTCTAAGATCTGAGGCCGGACAGAAAAAATGCGCACGGACAGACAAGCCATCTTAATAGTTTTTTTTTTTTTTTTTTTTTTTACCGGAAACTAAAAAGCAAAGAAAAATGAACAGGGACTGAAAGTTGGAGAAGCTGTAAGCGGTATTCTTCGGAAAAAAAAAAACAGAAAAAAAAAAGCAGCATCCCGGAAGACAAATTGAAAAAATTATAAAACTTAAAAAAAAAAAACAAGAAAAAAAAAACAAGAGGGATATCGTAAGGAGCCGTCACACTTACATGTATATATCTATGCCTGATCGTGTGGAGGAAACCCTACCTTGTTTAGGCCCACAAGTGCGATCGGTATACCTGTACAGGTATACTTCGTCAGGTGGGCAACGGCCTTAATGTGGAAAGATACGATAGATGCTCTTTTAAAGACACAAAAGATCATTGAATTCAGGAAATCAGGAGCCATGAGACGGTTAACAAGGCTTGATTGTACCGTTAAAGATGCACAACAAACTCATCAAAACAGGATTAATGATTTTTTTAATAGAAAAACATTGTATTTTTCATAGAAATCGATGCAAAACATGACGCATTTGATATATAAAGGCATAAGTCTGAGCCGCTCGTTAAGGGAGGGAGGGACACCAAAACATGACAACAAACAAGCGGAATGTTACATTTTGCGGAAGTGCTTCTAGCACTTTGTTCCCTCAAGTTGTTTACAAGGTATGGGAGGCTGAACAGTATCATATTACAGATGCACGAAAATGGCTGTTGGGGAAAAAAAGGTGGAAAATATATATGAAGATTCTGAAAGGAATTGACCATAGCTGAATTTATATATCTCTATGAGAAAATTTACAGGTGGGGAATAAACAGTGGGATAAAATTTACAGTTGGGGAATAAAGTTTTATATCTAGGGAAAACGATACCTTGAAAATAAAAGAAAGACAATCGCCAACAAATAAGAAAAAATCAACTACACGAAAGTCCAAAATCTTGTGAAAGAAACATTCAGAATGAGAAGAAGGAGGCAAGATGTCACCAGAAACGTGAATTTGATAATTACATATCTTCAGCTAGTTCTCATGTTCTTCAGAATACGAAAACTTAAGGTAAACGTTTTCTTGAAGTAACGAAGATTGGATGATTAGAAATAAGTGGAATACATACGAGCAGATCTCTTGCACCGCATAGGTCCTCCTGGTAATCTGTGAGAAGATAATATTAGTCAATTTATTTTGAAGATGACTATTCGCTAAAATACCTCATATTTAAAAGTTTTATGAAAATATTATTTAGGATAATACCGTATGATACCTGGACTGTAAAAAGAAATGGCCATTTGGATCTCACGAGAATAAAATGAATTGGCAAAAATAACGAAGTTACATTTTTAATATATCAATATTAGATAACGATCAAGGAGAAAGTTCTTTGTCCTTCAGGGAAGAGAAGCCTTGAAAAATATTAAAAGGAATGTGCATTTTAGTAATAAATCGCTTGTGTAGAGACAAAAAAAAATAAATAAATAAACCAACTACTAATGCATGTTCTTGTTATTTTGCTGGAGTTAAAATAGTCCTCGACTCTGACAACATGCTGTTAAGCGCATTTTTTTCTAAAATGTACCGAATCAGTTGGTTCCATTTGCCAGATCCATGCGACTAGTGCATTCCATACTTCAGCCAATAAAGCCAAAATGTATTTAACAACGCATCACCAGAGTGGGGATTGGTCGAATGCAGGAAGATTAAAATAGATCTGAATTATTCGACCGATATAATGTGTACGTAACAGCTGAAATAAATTCTTATCCTTTGCGATGGCACAGGTGATAAATCCAGGTATGGGGCTGGCCTTTAGTATGATTCTTTAATTTAGTAAGAGTTTATTAATTTCATTCCCGAAATTGCATCAAAAGTTTATCATAAAAAAGCTTCTTCAATAATCCAGGGGAGCCAGGAGTCATGAGGCGTTGATTGGAAAACAAAAACGAACACCAAAAAATCCACATTTCACGTTTCCTGACTGCGGGTACGTCTGTTTAAATCCCTCACCCCTCCACCCTACCCCCTTCCTCCTCCCGTCCACCCCCTCCCACTATCCACCCCTCCTCCTCCTCCCTGTCCACCCCCTCCCTATCCCCTCTCCCTTCCCCCTCCCCCTTCCCACCCCCAAAAAATGAATGTGAATATGGAAGGTAGAGTATTTTCATAAGAACTGGAAAAGATTTTATTTCTTTCGAGATAAAGTAGATAGTCAGATGTTGACCGACTGCTCTCTTGACGCGGGTCCGGATCCATCTATTTTTCTTATCTAAGGATTTTTTTCTCTATATTACATATCCAACCAAAAATACATCAAAATAAATCATGGAATCGAGAAGTAAAGAGAGCTTTATGTTGGACTTGGTTTTACACATGTATTATATATATATATATATATATAATATATATATATATATATAATATATATGATTTATATATATATATAGTATGAGAGAGAGAGAGAGAGAGAGAATTTGTCATGGGAGTGCTTTTGATAAAAAACAAAAGCTTTCCTGGATGATTACAAGGCCTTTCACTGTTTGATCTTCTCAAAGAGACAAACTTTGATGATTTTTGTCCGTTGAAAAGTACTTTTCATCGCAAGGTTTGAGTTCACAATGGTTTATGATATGTGGTCTCTCTCACTTCATGTCATACATACTGTTCAATTTCTGAGATATTTTTTATCGTTTCAAAGTTTTCTTTAGGTATTAAGCTCCATAGCAACACCAGGGATGTAATAAAAAGAAATGGCTTTCTTGCCGAAAATCATGAAATCGGCCGCTAGGCACGCCAACTGGAGGTGAGTGAGTGTTTGAAACTATCATTTACAGGTCACGCCACCTGTAAACATTTCGGTCTGTTCCAACTCTCTGCTAAGCATTTTTTGCATAAGGATTTCCTAATGTACAGTGATAGGCGGCTCACTGTCACTAACTCTCTGGTACTGATCATCTGAATTCTTAAAACGGAATAAATTTAGGTTTTGTTTTTACTAAAAAGTGATGGCCAATGCAGTTATAAAGTGCTATTTTTAGCTCCGCCAAGGATCTAATGTTTATGTTTTTATTGTTCGTCTGTCTGTCTGTCTGCGAACGTGAGCAATGAAAAAGTTGTGTTCATTTTTAAGAGAACATTGCCAAATACGAGCCGTGTGACTGACGTAAAGTAATTCGATTTTGGGAAGGATAGGAACGCAGCTTTTGGGGCGAAGGGATGCTTTGGTGGATGAAATGCTCAGCCATAATTTCAGAATTCCCTGTCTTCGGGTTTGACGTCGACGAGGTTTTGGTCTCTCTTGGAACCTCTCTCCTTCTGAAGATTAGTTCATTCCGTGGGAAATGTTCGGTTTCCTATAAAAAGAAAATTAGAATATCAAGGGCAAATCAAATATTATTGACAGTCACTAAAAGATGAAATGCTTGTTTTACCTAATTCCAAAGTCGATTTGCAATTATCGTGAAAAAGCGTATAATTCATCCTTTTATACCTAATGATTTATAGGTTTCAACTTTGACAAGCAAACTTAGTATAGAGAGACAGTTATATCCTTTATTTCTTTTTTTTTTTTAACAAACGTTACTTCTTTTTCCAGAGAGAGAGAGAGAGAGAGAGAGAGAGAGAGAGAGAGAGAGAGAGAGAGAGAATGTCACTCAACTTTGACATTCGTCGAGAATCAAAGTGACTTCTGGAAATTTTCATTTCTTAATGGCAACAGTCTGTCAGAAGGAGAGACATACCGCTCATCATTCAGTGATACAATTCTTCTTTTGTCCCCTTGCTGCCCAAATCGTACGGCTCACAATATCCTTAAGTGACTGTACGTTCTGCTGTCAAAATATGCTCTTCCAAAAGTGAATACAGGTAAATAAAAGTCGAGGGAATGTGTACAGAGGCAGCGTTGACGATGATGACTGTAGAACAAAGATTGTCGGTTCATCCTTTGAATCAACCGACACTCCAGTACCCCTGGAACCGACACTCCAGTACCTCTGGAATGTCTGGTTTATTACACAAGAAACAGAGTTCTAAAAGCGATTTTTTTTTCTCTAGTGATATTAGGCTTACTCACTGGTTATATATGATTGCAGTGTAATGTCAGATTTTCTTTATGTAGTCTCCCTTCGAATGCTAATTCGTTAGTTCTGTCCTCTCACCGCTAGATGTCGTACCAAAAGATTTATTATAGTTGAAGCAGTAAATGCATTGAATATACTTAGTATTTGACAACGATATTGACAACAGATTTAAAATTCGTAAGTTGGATCACTTTGGTTGAGTTTCGTTGATTTACAAGTCTTGAAAATGAACTGTTGAATTGGTATTTATCTTATTTAAATACAAGTGTTCTCAATAGATAGTGGACACACTAAAAGTGATAAGCATAATAAAACTGACCGGTAACTTGTTACTTGAAGTAGACCCAAAATGTCAATCGACCTATGTTTCCGCTGTATTTAGGTGTTTTTGATTATTCCGCAACGTGGATGACGTTATTGAAAAATGTAAAATGACCTTATGTTTTCTGTACCATTATAGGAAAGATTGTATGAATAAAGTATGAATTTGACAAGAAATGTTACATAACAAGAATCAATAAATTATTTGATTGACACAAAGAATATTGTATGTCGGAAAGAAATGACCTGACAGCAAACGACAAATAATTTCATAGATGTCGTAGGGGCATCTGGAACAGAATGCCAGGAATGTTGCCTCACTTGGAGGTAAGAAATAATGAGCACAAACGAGGACATGAAGAATGCCATGGTGAAACAAGCTTGGGAAATTAATTACGTGATCAATTTGCCAAGTGCTAAAGTTTTACTCAGGAGTAATGAGTAAAGTTTAGAAGAACTGTTGAAGGGCAGCCTCTAACATGGCTAGAGAAGAACACAAATGTCTTATGCATGAAAACAAATTTATTTGTATTTTTAGTTTTTGGTCAAAGAAAACTATTGCGATGGCTTTGTCTGTCTGTCCGCACATTTTCTGTCCGCCATCAGATCTTAAAAACTATTGAGGCTAGAGGGCCGCAAGTTGGTATGTTGATCACCCACCTTCCAATCATCAAGTATAGCAAATTGCAGCCCTCTAAAAATTATCCATGATCGTGCGTCTGGCACCGTTATAGGTGCACAAAACACAGGCAACCCCCGGGCCGTGGGGTGAAGTTTTATGGGCCGCGGCTGAGAGTTTCATACAGCATTATACGTTATACAGAACACTCGATTACACCAAAGAAACTTCGGCCCAGTTTCCACTTCTTACAGTTGATTTTCCTTTATTTGGCTTTTCGTCTGGTGCTGTGTTGCATCGTCTTCCTCCGCTCAGATAACGAGGTTGAAGTCTGGTTTTTATTGGTGCAGTATTTATCCGGGATTGATTGGCACGTTGAGCAACCCAAAAAGCATTTACCGACGATGATCGAGGAGATGAGCTTGATATATCCTCAGAAAATGATTAAGAAACCATTTGTGAACCTTCCATTTATTTACACTCTGACGTGTTTACATTTCTAGTTTTCACAAATTTTCGAGTTTCTAAACTGATTACGGACTTATAATGAGAGCTGATCAAACTCTCGAACGTTTTCAGTGTGTTTCAAAAGCATTTTACTAAAATTTTTGGGGATCTTATTGTTCATAGCATTGCTTATATTTTGAGAAATTAGAAATGTATTGCTAATTTTTCTTTTATGCGTATAACATCACGTCCTTATTGTAATGGTAAAAGTCTTGCATAATTATTTGATATAATATCCAGCAACAAAACTATCACTTATTAGTCAACTTTGTAGTTTTTTATTCACTGATTTAATTTTTCGTAACGTTATGTGTAGCCTGGATATGATTCAGTAAACCATAAATCCCAAGCAATTTCACTGTCGAAATATCCCCAGCACGTTATTTGCAGCACGCGAAGCAACATAGATCTTTGATTTCCAATTACAAGCCTTCGAAATGACAAGGGATGGGCGAGCTTATAAGAATATCGTTTATTGAAGGGAAGGATCTCGTGAGGTAGTACGTGCCACGGACATAAAAACCAGCTCCATGCGATTGTTCCAGGAGTCAACCTCGTATTTCATGGAAAGGTGTCGAGGAATGAGTTTTCTACATTTCTCTCGAATTTATACTGGAATTTATGCTTTCTCTTGCATAGTTTAGTATGCGTAACTGAGAAACATGCGTTATTTCATTAACCTTTATGCTTCTGTATCTCTCACATAGGTGTTCATTCCGTTTATTTCCAGGAGTGATTCTTAGTTGGTTATAATTCTATGTAGAATTTTTTTTGCACTGAAAAGATCTGCAAGTATTCGGAATAATTCCCACAATGTTTGTTTGTCCCCTCGATGACTATCGTCGCGAGGATTCTTTTATTTTATTTTATTTTTTTTTTTTTGCATATATTTGAAAATGTCAACAGATATTTCAGTGTAAATAATCCCTTTTTGGGTTGCTGTTAGCTTCAATGGGTCTCAAAAGACAATTTATCATTCTTCAGAAAACATATTGAAAAAGAATTTTATTCCAGAGTATATGTTACGATATTGTAATATTGATTCAGATTCATAACAATTCATGAAATTCCACAAGTTTCTCAGTTAAAGAAGTAAAATGAAGCAAGTGTGAGGAAAATAGGTGATTCAGCTGTGAATTCGACCGAGAAATGATGAAAATCCTGGCAAACTTTCCGTGCTTTAAGAGGTGGCTATTTTTAGTATCCGCAACACCTACGTCACGAGATTCTTCGGTTCAATAAACGATTTTCTTGTAAGCCTCACATCTCTCGTAATTTCGAGAGCTTGTAATTGGAAATTGCAGTTCCGTGTCACACTGCATGATGAGAAAATGTCCTATTGGGAATATTTCGATAATGATACTGCTTGTGATTTATTGTTTCCTGATTCTCGTCCAGACTCCAGGTAATTTCGCGAAAAATTAAAGTATGGCCAAAATGTTTATAGCATTATTGGATCTATAAATGCTGTATAATTAAAAAAAGAGACAGTGATGTAATCAGACAGATATGTTTGCAATCATATCAGAATTATGTAGGACTTTCATCCCATTAGTCAGAAAGTCAGAAAGTTACTGTTATTAAATTTTATTTCTATTGAAGATTTTTGTTTAGTATTCTGATTTTTCATGACATTATGAATAATGTAATGAAGACGAAAATCTATAAGAGTTTGTCCTTCAAAGTATATTATCATATATACAGAGAAGTTTCGAGAGATTTGCCCATCTTTTATCATCAGTCTATAAGTTTTAAAACTAAAGATAGCCGAGATAACTGAAGAAAGCGCAAATGCAAGCAAGACACATTGCTATCAGCTGGATTGCTTACAGTTCTTTTCTTCATTAATAACCATCGTGATGTCTCATTAAGTGATCACGTCAATATCTGAGGTTCAAATCAGCCAAGCGCCTCCATCGACGTAAGCTCCGGCATGTTAGGTTGTCCAAAGTATCAGTCAACATTGGATAAGGATTTAAACAAGAAAAAATTAACTTAAAAAAAGAGGCAACAGTAGCCTCGAGATCGGCGAAAGGAACATCACCCCAAGATTCTAAATTCTTGAGAAATATTTCCACCAACTTTTTACATGGACGAATTTGTCGTCTTGAAAACATTTTGCTTCTTTCGTAGCTGGTTCCGAGATAAAGACTAATTGGCTGCTGCCCCTACAAGAATCCTGCTAACCTTATTGCTTCACTCTTGCACTAAACTCTATCATAGTAGATTCACATCAACCCTGCATTTGATGTCTAGGTCCCTAACGACGCTCCTGATTGGCTGTTGATAAGCCAATCACAGGACTGGAAACTCTCAGGCTCTCTCAAGAGTTCACATAGGGAGGATGTATGTACCACCTCTCCTAAGGTATACGTTTGAAAGACGTATCCCTCAGGAGAAGTGGAACAAACATCCTACGTATGTGAAATCTCTCGAGAGACTGAGAGTTTCCAGCTCTGCGATTGGCTTATCAACAGCCCATCAGGAGCGTCGTAAGGGACTGGCCTAGACATCAAATGCGCAGTTGATGTGAATCTACTATAGTATTCAAAACTGATTATGGGATTATTTTCACATGCCTGCATCATTAGGAAATGTTCATGTAAGTCAATATGAGTGCGCTTGGTGCATGTAACTTCAATTATTATATTAATTATACCTCTTTGAGGAGGTTAAATATGACTCCCCGCACCCTCTCTCTCTCTCTCTCTCTCTCTCTCTCTCTCTCTCCTCTCTCTCTCTCTCTCTCTCTCACACTTTTGCCGTGTCGATGAGGGAACCTCAATTTAGCTTAAACTCGATTCACAAATGTCTTTCATTCTGCGCCAAAAGAGGACATTCATTGCAAATATCGTTTTCCAAAAAAAAAAAAAAAAAAAAAAAAGACTGGCAGATCCTGGAATCGCTCGTGATCCCTTCACCCGAATAGAAGAAAGATTTACGGAAAGTTTCCTTCGAGAGTTTCTAAGAAATCTTCACCCAACTCGCGGAGAATAACTAAGAAAAGGAAGTCCCAGCAGAAGAAGTTTAAGGCCTGGGAAGTCTTGAATTGGAATGTTGGTAGTTCGAAGGATGACAATGCTTTCAGGATTCGATTTAAAGTTTGTCAGAGTTTTGTGGTCAATTGGAGATAAATATGACGCCGTAGAAGTGCTTATTATTCCGTCCGTCTCTCCTTGGGTTTTCAGTGTGAACATGCTCTCAATTGACTGTCGGTTATGACACTCTAATAAAGTGAGATTTTTCTTACTTTGGAAGAAGGTCTGCTTACCGGTGAATATTCTGCAAACACCAGCCCTGTTAGATTACACTTTTATACTGTAATATCCGTTGGTTGCACATATTTAAGTTTAACAGAAATTCAGACTGTTTTATTTGTCTGTTTAATTACCGTAGAGGGGGTAGTGCCAACAGTGCACCTCACGCGGTTCACTGTAGGCATTATTTAAGGTTCTTTGCGGCGTGCTTTCGATCCCTAGCTGCAACCCTTTTCATTCCTTTCACACTACCTCCGCTCATATCCTCGTTTTTTCCATCTTACTTTCCACCTTCTCTAACAATTGTTTCATAGTGCGACTGCAAGGTCTTCCTGCTGTTCGACCTGGAAGCCTCCTTATTTTCTCAGTTTTCCTATTAGCGCTGAACGACCTCTTAGGTCCCAGCGCTGGCATCATGCCTAAACCTGATATTTCAAGTCATAACGCACTCCAGGTCACGTCTTCCCACGGTCATTCTATGGAAATGAGTAGTTCTCATATCCCACCGCTGTCTCTTTTTGTTTTTCTTGACTTCATTTGTTCATAGTCATGAGCATTTTATTAGGCTTGGTTGAGAGTCATTTCTTATTATAATAAACACTGTGTATATGTGTACATACACATGTATGTGTGTGTATGTATGTATATACATATACAGAAGCCATGGCACTGTTTATTGACTTATCAGTCTAATCAAAAGATTGGCCTCTAAAAATATTCACTTCACTCTGACCGTCGGTATTTCATTGAAGGAAATTCACAAACACGTTGAGTAGATATTGTTGATTAGTTAGTTCAGTAGTGCCAAAAGTAACATATATTTTGGTGAGCGATCATTCTAAGCTGGATCTTAGTTAGGTTAGATTGACGTGTCGGGTTGTGTCTAAAATTTTTATCTGGTAGCAGAGACTTTTGGTTTCGAAATGTGAGCAGTTCCTCAGATGTTCATCCGATGATTATTATCTCCGTTTTCTATTTATTGTTTCAAGTCACTCAGCATTTCCCCCAAATTCTGTAGTGATTTAAGCCCTGAGGGGTTTTAATTTTTCACTACGATGTTTATGACTTGAAGTTGATAACAGCGTTGGGAAAATCTTAAACTCCACTAAGTCAGCTGAACTCATTTAATGAATTTAAAACTAGGGCAGCTTTGTTTCTTCCATCACCTAGACTTCTGCTGTTTGTGATGTGCCGAAAGTTTAAGATGGATGGAAGATAATATCTGCGATACCATAATGAATAAAAAGAGGAGCCCGGAACGTTTATTGTTCTGAATCTAGATTGAACGCCATTTGATGATGTTTGAAAATATCAATTGCCTTTCAAGAGAACGATTTCTATGAATATTAAAAAAATAGATATATTATCAGGCCATTACTGCAACACAAGATAACGCCCACTTAATGTACATGTTAACCATTAATATGAAAGGCAGCCAACAATGTTATGTCCAATAAAGATAAGTCTTTCCGACATTTGTCACTTTTTCCTTCATGTGCACCAGATGCATACTAATAAGCTTTGAAGTCTACGTGAGGTGAGAGAGAGAGAGAGAGAGAGGAGAGAGAGAGAGAGAGAGAGAGAGAGAGAGAGAGAGAATGTAAATTATACAAAGCATTCTTACATGTTAAAAGTTTTTTTGCTTTTGGTGTGACATCAGAAGTATGCTAATAGCGTGCCTTAAAAGTGGAGAGTGGATAGTTCCAACCTTTGGTAAACTTTGTGCTAACTTTTGTTTTAAGCAGAAATGCAAGCGAGGAATCTATTAATTGTAATACACAACTGCGTACACTTTCATTGTGTATACGTAAACAAAAATATATACTTGCAAAGTAAAATCATACCTACGCCCTAAATATTAAAAACACAGCATCTCTGTTGACCCCTTGTTGTTACTGAGGGAAGGTTTCAATTTCAAATTGTAAAAGCATCTAACTACAGGCAGCTCCATGGGAGACACGCGACTGGGGAGAATTGATAAAGAATCCTAGTATAAAAAGTAATAACTACTTTTTTGCATATTCACTTCTAAGGCATTGTAAGGCGGTTTTGCTAAAAGTCTGCTTATTCTACGGATCTTCCACGATAGGCGCTTTGTTTTGTCCACCTCAATCGCATTACAGCGATTACACTCGTAAATAACATAAGATTGTAGCTCTGGGGTGACAGGTTTAGCATTGTTTTTATACCTAAAATAAACACTGAGAAAATTGAAGATGTTACTCCATTATCACTGTCTTTTAAGCTGAGAAAGATGAGGATGACGCCGCTTAAATAAGCAGATTAAATGAGGATTATAAAAAAATCGAAAACAGCGTCACACAATCACCATTTTGAAAGTAAATTTTGTTGTGAAACGGAATAGAAACAAATAATTGGATTGTGAAATTGGAGAGTAAAGAATATAAGATTCAAAGTGACTACAAATTAAACGTAGTGAAATCTCCATATAATTTCCGTTTTGATGAGTTTGAAACAACCCCAGCAACTCTGCTTTCATAAATTATGCTCCAGAATATATTAAATTGTTCAATCTTAAGTTTGTACACAGAATTTTTGAATGACATGTCTTTATTTCTATACGGAAATTAGGGAAGATTATCTCGTTGCTAAGCCGTGAAAAGACTAGGTACCGAATCATTTATCAGTTATAATTCCTCTAAGACAGCCTAATGGTTAGCGACGTTGATACGTTCAATTCTCCCAGGTACCGAATCATTTATCAGTCATAATTTCCCTTCGGTAATATTCCCGAAGTTTAGCGAACTGGATATGAAACGAAATTTGTAGCTTAATATTTATGTATATAAAATTTCTTGGAGAATGTGATATGTATGTATATATATGAAACGAAATCTGTAGCTTAATATTTATGTATATAAAATTTCTTGGAAATGTGATAGAATGATGTGTGTATATATATATATATATATATATATATATATATATATATATATATATATATTACATATATATATATATATATATATATATATATATATATATATATATATATATATATATATGTATATATATATATATGTGTGTGTGTGTGTGTGTGTATGTGTGTGTGGACGTGTAAGTATCTGAATGTATTAAGTTTTATGTAAAGATATTATGGTTGTTAGTGAAGATATTTTGTAAAATATTTTTCATAAGAATTTGACCTGTTTAAGAATATTTCTACTAGAGCCCAATCAGTCAGAAATGAGTTGTAGCAAAAAAATTAATAAATAAAAAAAATAAAAATAAAAGATAACTTCGATTTCAGGCTATGTCAAAGCTGTATTTTGTATGGTTAAAGAATTCTGCAATCAGGGAATCTATTTGACGTAATATATCTTACGAATCTTGAAATTTTTCGTGTTAAGTCTTGCAGATCATTAGATCAAGCATAGACTAATCGAATTGGATTTCTTGGCTTTCTTTCTTTTGTAGTGAAGTTGTAACGGAAGGTTTTGTCGACGAGCGAAAATTACTTCGATTTTATCAAATGAGCTTAATGACAAAGATTCGCTGAAGGATGTTTATAAACAAATATCAAGAGATTTTAGTCACCTT
>NC_061092.1:25517621-25560121 GCF_015104395.2 Macrobrachium nipponense
AGAAGCTGGACTTTATTTTTATTATGTCAGTGGGCTCTTTTATGTACAAAGGGAAAAATTGTATTATTTTCTTCAAGATATAGAATCTCATAAATGTAATCTTGATGAAGATAATGTGAACAGCGAATTATACAAATGCACGAAGGAAATATAGGAACTGCCGTGAGTCGCGTGCTACCTGTAAAGCTACTTTTTGAATAGACGATTAATTTTAAGATATTCAGTTTTCAAACAGACTTAGGAAGGGCGTAGTCGTAAGCAAAACTTTCATTCTTTTAGCTTCTCCTTTCTGCTTTTCTACCTTCTTTTTCCTGAAACTTTTGGTTTGTAACTTTCCTTTGTGGATATTCTAGTTTATGTTGAAGGCATATAAAAATAATTTAAGTTTTTGACAGTTTCCTATTTAGTGGTTGAATAATGAATATTTTATAACATGCAGGTTTAAAAGATGAATGGCAGGAATTTATCTAGATGTAGTCATTATAGTCATAACATGTTTAACAAAATACACCAATCTGCATCTTACCTACAGCCTGATTATGTTTTCATAGATGAACTTTCCAAATTTTCTTGTTTAAATTGTGTGCTTTTCTTGTGATTGCTTCTCATTTCAGTGCACCTTGGGAAATAAAAACCTCTTTGATATCATTTTGAGACATTTGCTTTGCTTTGGAAATTAATTCATGAAACCGTATAATGTGTACTCAACTCCTAATTATCAATAACGGAATTTGCAACTTGTTAATATTCAGTCTGAGCGAGTTTATAATTGACAGCATTTTGAAAGATCGTATCAACATATATTAGATCCATGACGTTTTCCAGCTGAACCAAACGTGATTAATAAATACATAGGGAAATATTTATAGTCTCAAACCTAAGGTAATTAACCAATTCTTCTGACATGGGATATACATTGAATTGATTTTGCTGAATTATACTTCAATAACTGTCAATGGCGAACGGCATAAATTTTGCCGTATATAATTCCCCTTTTCGCTTTTACGAGCGATCCAGGTAAATCATTTAAGGGGAGAATGATTATGTAATAGCAAGAGTAAAACCAATACAGCCATTAAAAGAGATTTATATTATTATTTGATAGACAATTGCTTTCAATTATTCATATTCCCGTACAATTTATGGTATCTAGTCCACCGATGGATGAGGTAATACAAAATAATGAGATAGTTGTCGGCGTCCTTGTATGTTGCGAGAATAGAAATATAATAATTTAATGTTGATTGTTTCCCAATAGATTTTCCTGTTCCACTCAATCGATTTTTTTTCAAGATCATTTATACAATCAATCAGTACGGTAATAATAAAAAGAATAATACCTTATTGATGACTGTCATTGCCTTACGAAAGTACAGAATGCAGGCCTAATCACATGAAAAGAAGCGAGTTTGTTTTGACAAGTTTTTAACCACTTTCTTTGCTCTTCAAAGGGAGATTTATGCAATGCACCTTTGAAATAATACAATGTGTTCAGCGTAAGCTCTCTCTCTCTCTCCTCTCCCTCTCTCTCTCTCTCTCTCCGTCCTCATAGGGTACAGACTCATGGTGCCTGTGCTCCGCAGGAGGGTCTGGTTTGTGTTATCTTGTAAAATCAGCAAGGATCTTCTTAAGATAATAACAATACCGTAAATGTTTTTTTAAGTATCTTGCATAAGTTTGGCAACTAACGCAACTGAAATTATCATCCAAGAATGCAGTAGAGATTACAGTTTACGATATTTTATAGAACATTTTAATTCTCAAACAACAGTATATGGCGATTTTATTCTTTTATAGATTCAGACCTCAAGAACGCAGAAAATCTGCTAGGTAAAAGGTAAATTGCATCGAACTGATCAATACGCATAATAAACTATTTCCTTTCCGACCATATCTTACATTATTTGGAATATAAAAAATCTGGAAGTACGTAAATCATGAAAGTAATATTCCCTTGAAATTCAACGCATAATTGAAGCAAAAGATGTTATACATAACTTCAAGTTATTGTCAAAGGAAAACTGGCCGAGAATTACTAAATCTGTTGTTTTATTTTGTTGAAGAACATTTATATAAAAAATTAAAGGCTTGTAGGACGAATTCGTATGCCTACACGTTTAGATTGCTATCTTTGAAATATATTTTAAGCCACTTAAATAGTTTATATAAATAGTTTATATAAACTTTGAAATATTAGTTGAATGTTCAAATGGAAATTTTGCTCTATTTTCACGAACTGCAGGCCTTTCCTATTCTGTTATTTTCATTAAAGACGGGACTGCGAATTCTGAAGTAGTAGGAACTCTTAAAAGGGTAAAGTTTTCAGTTGAAATCAAATTTTGAATTAGCGGAACGTTTTTATAAAAAAAAAAAAATCGATATGATCGACGTTGTAATCATAAGATAGCTTGAAAAACCTACAGAGATACTTAGAGTAACTGTATTTGACTTTGAATTGGTATTTTTTTGGAGTGACGGAATCACTTAAAATAGTATTTCATATGAAAATAACAAACGTTTCGACCTACCACTTGAATTACCGCTAATGAAATGTTGAATGAAAATTGATATCATAGTGCCGTGGTTCATGGCTCCTAGACATCCTTCTTCAATAAACCAGCAAGATTTTAAGACCTTGCATGACGCCCAAATCTCTTACGACCTAAGGACTTGACTAATGGGGTCTCATTAATTTTTGGGTCGGACCAAGGCTACCAATACTAGCAAGCTTTAGGTTAAACACAATTTTATTTTATTTATTTAATTTTTTTTTAGTGGTGAACACTGAATTCCCTCCTGGTTATGCCACGTGATATACAATGAATTAAGGGAATTTCATTACAAAGAAATTACTCATTTGCTCAGGTGCATGGGTTGAGCAAAAGAAAAAAAATCAGTATGGGAAAACAAACAGCGATTACCTCCAGCAGTCAAATGTAACGCCTTCAATATTGCAAGTTTGCCTATGCGATCTTAGAACTCATAAACGCCTTGTGTCAACAAAGCAAAATCGTGCTAGGGATCGCAAACATCGGAGAGAGAGAGAGAGAGAGAGAGAGAGAGAGAGAGAGAGAGAGAGAGAGAGAGAGAGAGATATCCAACCAATCAGAAGAGGCAATATGAGGAAATCTCTATTTGATTTCACACTTAAACTATCGCTACGAAGAGTTTATTGACGATGTCGAAACGGTTCTGGAGAAAGCTAATTTGCATTCGACATCCGTATGAGAGTTGCTGTCTAATACTAAAGGCAAGTAGGTAACTTGTGAAATTATTCCATCCTCCAGTATCTGCCGCTGGAAGGCACATCCTCAGTGAAAATTGGCTGGCACGAAAGAAACAAAAATTCCTCATATAAAGACATAAATACATATTACTGTGACGGGGTAACGCTACTCAATCTGTCCTTGTGGCGTGTTCAGTAGTAAGTGAAAATAATTTGGGTGAAGATGAAATGAGAACGTATCGGAGGAGCCAGGAGAGAGTGAGCAATTAATCAAAGGCATAGTGGAGGATATTGCTTTCGGTGTCAGCCGTGTGAAAGTTGCTTTAAAGCTTCAGTGAGTAAGGGTATTTTGATTTTTGCCCACTCGAAATGGGCCAGGTTGGAGAGCGTGGTAATTAATGGAATATTTCTTGACTAAGGATTTATGATGTTTAAGTGCTATTGTGAGGCCCAGGGTGAGGGGAACTTGAATGATTACTTGTGTGTACACACAAGAAAAAACAAACATCTTTTGAGTTAAGATCGAAATAGTCCTTGGGGCATGTTTACATTAATATTCGAAATACATCGCTCGGACGAGCAAAACCCATACCTTGTTCGGGGACACTCGCATACAGTAATTGGTGTGGATGTTATCTAAGTGTAGCCATTAATGTGTTTGAGCTCTTTTCCAGAAATAATTGTAGTGTGAACTGGGTTGTTTTGAACAGAGGCGAACACATTCTTACGTTAAATTAACGACCATGTTTGTGGTAGCGTTGGATTTGTGTATATAACATGTTCATAATAAGTTTCTCTTACTGTTAAGGGCAAATGCACCAGTTCTGGCTCTTTGAAGAAATCGGGCTCTCGTCGTAAATATTCCTAAAAATAATGTTCATTTTCCTTCTCTGCAGTTCAAGGAATAACATTACTAGGAACGCCGGATGCCTCAAACTGTTGTTTCAGTCGTTGAACCCTAGAAATGCTTTGATAGAAGCCTGAAACTTTGTTAATCAAGATCCAGAGAATGTTGGATTATCACCAAGAAGACATACATAATCACCCGTGCTGCACATGGCAGTCATTAACGTCTTTTATTTCGCAATTTTATTGGGAAATCTTCTTTATTTGAATCAGCATTTTGCTATTATATCTAATAGATTCGTTTCAATACGAATACTCCTCTTCACTTTTATGTATGGAGTATTCCATGTGCTTCGCTATTCTCGGCTGTTTCTAGACTCTCTCTCAAAAAAAAACCTTTCCAATATTAGATATTTCTGCATTTGGTTATTTGAGGTATCATTTATCTAAAGCTTTACCAGCTGTGAATCAGGTCTTGGTTTTTAGTAACCTGTATGAGAAATGTGCTTGAAATGCAACGTGAACCTTTTCGTTAATAACACAGTTGGTAAGCTACGTCACACACACACACACACACACACACACACACACACACACACACACACACACACACACTAAAAAACTAAGCAACAACATCAGAGCTAGATCAAAATTAACTTCAGCGAGACCTATATTGTGCCTAGGACGTGTTTTGTAACACATCCAGTTCTAGGAAGTAATTCTGCTCACCAAAATTTGTCGTATTTTGATATGATCACAAGATTCGAGGTTTCATGATACCGGACACTACCTGTACCATGTTCACATGCTTTTGAGTAAATATTTAGCATCGGAATTTAGAAGGTCCAATGGCAAACTGATTTTAACGAACAGAATTTTTATTTATTGCAGTAATATCCCACAATGCATTCTTAATAATATAGCCATAAATGTTACAGCCTGTGATGAAATTCGTTACAAAATTTATTTCATAGAAAACAGATCGCGTAATGGATTACAGCGGAATAATACGGATGTGAGGCGACAACAATAGCATTTCCCATATCAGTCAAGCGATACATTCTCATTATAAGTTCACGGTCCGCTAGTTGAATCACACTACTAGATATTCTACCTCCTAACAATATTGTTTCATAGTGCAACTGCGAGGTTTTCCTCCCGTTTCACCCTTTCAAACTTTTTACTGTCAATTTCTGCTGAATGACCTCGTAGGTCCCAGTACTTGGGCTTTGGCCTAAATCCTATATTCAGTAGATATTCTACGTAATGATCAACTTCTGTCTGTTAAAAGTGATTCATTTTTGCCAATAGACAGAGGAAATAACAGACCTTCCACCAGCCAGACTTGGTATACCTTTTTAATGCTCACCACCCTACCCTTTGATAAAAAAAAAAATGAAGTCGTTCGTTTTTATTGATTTTTATTGATATTTTAAATTCATCCCATCGACTTTTATCGACATACCACCCAGATTAGAATAGAACCGTTTTAATTTTTTACGGTTCATGGTAAGATTAAACAGATGCAATGTTAGGAGGAAAAAAAAAAGAACATGGTTTTGTAATGTAAAATTATGTCTGTTATGGCCCTTACTCATGTTTGGAATCTGGTAATCTGCTTCAATTTATTTCAGTGTTAGGGATTAAAGGAAGAATTTAATAGGCTTAAGTAAATAGAACAGATGAAGCAATTACTGTAGAGCAAACATTTTGTTCAATATTCCGTCGCTGTTGTGCCTAAAGTTATGTCGCTCAGGCAATTAGAAAAAGAACACATACACAGACAAAATTTGTAATGAACCATAACGCTGGATTATAAACAGTGCGTTAATTATTCTGGGATAATTCAACAACAAGCTCGTTTTGTTCGGAATGTCTGTTTGATATAAAAGTCTTGTGTTTATTTGCACGTTTCTCAGAACATCATTGTACGTATGGAACTACTGAAGCCTTAATTAGGTCATAAATGATAGCGCTGGTGGCGCGTAATCCTTCGATGTAAGCTACATTTACAAACAGGGGAAAGAATTAATAACTAGGTCTTTGTTAATGTTATGGTCTACAAGTTAATTATAATTTGAAGGAATAAACATCATAATGAAAATCTAGGTATGGTATAAGGACAGTATATTTTTCCGTCATTGAGACTTCGTTTACGTCGAACGTCAGTCTGTTAGAGAAGTGTAGCAAGTTACTTTTTTTTTTTTTGCAGATTATAAACTTATTTAAATGAAAAAAGTAAAAGATGCAAAAAATGCTGTAAAGTTTCTTGAGCGCAATCGAGTTTTCTGTACATCATACAATGCTGTATGAGCCATGTTGTGCATAGAACGCGTTTTAAAAGAGATCTCAGACGCTATTGTGATTTCTCAGTAACTTTTCCCCTAGAACCATTACATAGCCGGGAGTTTTAATTAGCACATGCATCGGAAGATAATTCACAAACAGACTAACCGTTTACAGACAATTGTTGACTTTCTCTGGTGAAACTATGTACATATTGCACGGAAAATGTAAATTTTAATTGACATTTACATTTGAGGATTGACTAGGTAACAGATAAGATATTTGCGTTATTTTAATAAATAAAGGACATTTGCTAGAATTCTGTTGAGTGACGGAATGTTCTATCATATCTCTGTCGGGAGAATTTGTCTACATTATTCTCAGCGGAATATGAGAATCAAGCTTTGTGTATTTTATTATTGTTACTCAGATTTATGTAACACAACATATATTCCTTGCCTGTTAGAATCCGTTTTTTATTAATGAACTGCAATACAAACTTTAAAACTTGCATATTTCATAAAAACTAAAAATTTTGTTTCTTTCGATTTGAACATATTTTGGACCCTTTTTCTGGACTCGACTATTGTAAAAGCCATTGAGAAACACTACGGAAAACTATTTCGATAAGCTGTTTATGATTTTCCCTCGAAAATAGTTCATGAAACTAAAGATATAGATTTCAACAATAACATTTTGTGAGAAAGAGAGAGGTTAACGGCAGGAAGTAAGAGGAGAGAGAAAGGTAATGAACTCAAGAATCTTGGGAAATAAAATGCAAATGAAGAGGCGCCTGATGAGAATACAGTTCCGTGTCGATGGGGTGAATATTTTGAAGAGTTGTTGAATGCGGAGGAGAGGAGAGAATGAGATTCGAATAATGTAAGAGCGGAAGGTGTTAATGTAGATTTGAAGAGGCTCCTGAAATTCACTGTCGATGTGATTACAAGTTGGTTGACTGCAGCATGATGGTGAGTGCCAGTGAGAAGTGTAAGGTGTTTTTGATCCTGGCAAGATTCTGAAGAATTGGTTAAAAAAAATCTTGGATCTCTAGATAGTGACCCCCTAGGCTTATCGGTGCTCGTTATCTAGGACTATTATTTCTTGGGGGTCATTATCTTTATGATATTTGCGGTCTTTTGTTTACGGTTTTACGGTCATCCCCAACGGGCTTGTACTAAACACACCGCAAAGGTGGATACATACCGGGTTAAAACCCGTGAGGGTCACTGTCTAGGAAAGATCCAAAATCTTGGATAAGGTGACAGAAGATAGAGAAGTATGTGAGGATAATATGGGCATTATATCGTTTCATATATCAGGATTGGTGTCTTGTGGGTTTAGGTTGGAAGAGAGAGAGAGAGAGAGACATTTCGGTTGGTATGGGAAGAACGCTTGTTATTTTAGGTGTTGCGTAGGCACTTTTAATACCAAAAGACATGGCTTCATAAAATTGCACATTCATTGGTCTAACAGAAGCGTTCACGTACCGGGTTTTCTGTATCTGTACTGCACACAAGTAACCCATCGTAAAGTTAATCGAGTTAACCCTCTTCTCATGATCACAGCAAACTTAACAAATAACAAACACTTAACTCAGACCCACTTTCACACCAAACCACTCCAATCAAAGTTTTGTGACGGACACTTTGCTTCCGTCATTTTCTTCCGTACCGTATTTCCTCAGCGCCATCCCCATGCCTCCGCTTGCAATTTATTCATAAGCTTTTTCTAGGTTCATTTATTATAGAAAGCTTTCACCTTTACTGTCAAACTTCTCACATTACTGAGTCACGACGGACATGATCCACATACCCTCTTCCCCTTCTAACAACCCCCCCATCCCCCCCACAACACTCTTCTACATTATTAGTTTTTGTCATGACAAATTTTCTCAGAAAAAAATCTTGTCAGCGCCCGGCTGAGGGGTTATCCTATGAGCCATATTATTATTATTATTATTATTATTTTATTATTATTATTATTATTATTATTTTATTATCATAGCACCATGAGTATGGAAATAGAGAACCAACCCACAGATACTTATGGGTACAGACATTAAAAAAAACGAATCTGTACAGGGAGCTCTCTGGAAACTCTTCAATTCCAGATTCCAGAAAGGTGTCTGTAGATATATATATATATATATATATATATATATATATATATATATATATATATATATACATATAAATATATCGTTCTCAGTCGACTGCAGTTCGTGACCTCGGACGGATGTCCAGCCAGCCAGCCTCCCACACTTAAGCCTAACGGCGTACTGGCACGCCCTGGCCCCAGACCTGAGACAAAGCCAGGTCGCATTTCTACAAAGATCCACTGAACATGGCATCCAGATTCCCTGAGTCACGTGTCAAATCTGTCTGCCCGCAAGTGTGGCATTACCCAAGATTATGAAACCAGCTTTTACAAATTCCATTTTGAGCCAGCTATCATCCACTTGAGAGATATTATAAGTCCACGTGGGGACCAGTAGCATTTACTTAACCTTGGCTGTTAAGCAGCCTCTTGTAAATAAATAGCTGTAAAGTAATGAGCTGAGTTTCTGGCGACCTTTCCTCTAGAGTAAATGTTCACTTTAAATCCTTTCTTACGGTAAGTTCAAGTAATTCCCTATTTGTTCTCCCTCAACTTTTCCTGTTTACGTATCGGAGTTCTTTCAAGGCCGGGCTCATACGTAACAATGTCGACCTCGCCGAGGATTCAAACCTAGCTTGCTTAAAAAAAGCTTGTAAATCGCGTTATCCCTTGTAAAACGAATGTAAATGTTTTTCAAAGCGCAAAAAACAAAGCACACTTGCAGCGGAAGACACACACTGGCTCACGGTAAGGTATACCATTCATATAAAATGATTATTTTATAACAAATGTTAGCTTAAGGTACGTTTAAGTATTTTTATTACGAAGTGTTTAAAAGAGTGTAAGTAGAAATATTATTATTGTAACGGCGAAAGCGCCAGAGCTTAATTTTAGCGGCAAGCAAACAATTTGCCCCGCGAATTCTCTGTTACTTTGTACTGTCCTCGTCTGACAAGACACTAACACGTGTATTAGATAGATGCCAGAAAGTACCAGATCAAACTAGGAAGTGCTTTGCCAGGGTTTATTGCTGTATTAGAAAGCCTAGCTAGTTAGGAGCGTTCTACTAATAGTTACGGCAAAAGAAGTGTACAATTCTTTTGTCTGTGATATGTTAGGGGATTCGTTTTAACATAGTTTCATTCCAAGTGTTGGTAACCGTTCAAGCTGGCCAGCTTTGTAAGCTTCGCGCCTGCGCTGTCCCAGCCAGCCTTCGTTTCACTCAAAGCGGCAGCCATGTTTTTATCCCTTTAAGCATTATCTCAACGATTTAAGCAAAGTAACGTAAGTCTTGAAAGTTTAACGTAAATAATATTAATCTCGGTACTAGTATCTATCGTTCTGCCAGAGAAATTAACGTAATTCGCTTTGAATAAGAAATTAGAATTTCGTGTTGTAAATCGTTCTCGCTTTTACAGAAATCAGCTGTTTGAACGACACGCTGTGCACACCGCTGCCCAGCCCGCTCACCCGTTTCACCTAGCATCGCTCACTCGCTCGCTGAGCGAAAGTTTCATTCCACTTCGGACTTAACGTAACCTCTTTTTACAAATGTTTGCTAACATTGTTTAAAATCCTTACCGTCATTATCACTTGTCACAGGGACCTAGTATACTTACGTGAAGTTAACGTAAATCTTCAAGGAGTAAATCACAAGAATTTTTAACGTAAAACGCGTCATTGTTGTAAATTCATATTGAAACGCAAATCATTTCATATAGGCGCAAGCCGCTACCAGTAACGTAAAAATCGTTCATCGCTAGCGCGTTATCATTTTCATAAAACGTATTCAAAAGCAATTCTTTCAGTAAACGTTAACGTAAGTAAATCATTTAACGCAAGTGTGTCGTATTAAAACTAAAAGTATTAGTTCAATTAAATACAAGGGAGTTCATTCATATATCATTTTCACCCTCTCCGAGAGAGAGAGAGAGAGAGAGAGGGAGAGAGAGAGAACCAGAACCCATTATTCACGAAGCCAAGAGTACTACGTTCATTACTTATAGCATGCAGAATTAACATTATTTTAGTCTCTTGTGTCTTTTATTTACACTGAGCGTGATACGTACGCGCCTGTGTCCATTGCAGTTTAGCAAGCATTTATTTCATTTACCAAGTACTTCAGTGAGGGACTGAGCATTTTCTAATTACCATTACCTGTCGTTGCCCGAGTGGTCTTTCTTTTTCCTTTATCACAAAAGACTTGCGTATACCGCAAGCACAACCTGCACAGTGTGCCACGCAAATTCATTACTTCCAGACAAGGAAGCCAACCAGTCTAGGACTGGCCACCACCAGTGCACGTCAGGGCTTACCATTTTACAGTGCCACTAATTCTTGACACTGTCCATCGACTGGCTGCTGAAGTACTCCAACCTTTTACTTTCTCTCCTCCACCATTACACTCTGCCACGAGCAGTGCCATTTCTCTTCAGTATATTTGAGTATACTGCATTTAGTGTCGTCCGACGGGACACGCCAGCACGCTACCAGTACTCCACGGAACGCCTCCATAAGTGCCATTGCACCTGTACAGATGTACAGGTAGCCCTTTACCTGCGTGTCCGTCCTACGGGACACCCTATTCATTAGTGTGACCATGTACGAGGATCAGTGATCCTTCGGACCACTCCAAGGGAACGCCCCCCGAAGTGCCGCAATACCAGCCCTAAGTGCTGTCAAACCTGCATGTCCGTCCTTACGGAACGCCCAAGAAATTAGTGTGTCCATGTACAAGGGTCAGTGATCCTTCGGAACACTCAACCAGGGAACGCCTCCCGAAAGTGCCGCAATACCAGCCCTAAAGTGCTGTCAAACCTGCGTGTCCGTCCTTACGGAACGCCCAATCCATTATTGTATCCACTATCCCGGATCACCCAATCAAGGGAACGCCTCCCGAAGTGCCGCAATACCAGCACTACTAGTGCTGTCCAAGGAACGCCTCCTGAAAGTGCCGTGCACCTGTACAGACATACAGTTAGCCCTATACCTGCGTGTCCGTCCTACGGAACGCCCATTCATTAGAGTATCCACCATTTCGGATTACTCAACCACGGAACGCCTCCATAAGTGCCGTGCACCTGTATTGGACCTACAGGTAGCCATTTCCAGCGTCTCCCAACTTAGGAACGCCCTTAAGTGTGACGTACGCCGCACACTATTTGATTTTCTGCCTCATCAGAAGGTGCCATTCCAGAAGTGCCACCAACTTACGGGACACTTCCCGAGTGCCACAGAGCACCCAGTCTTTTAAGACCTTTCATTACTTATTTCAGAACACATTTCCAAGGGAGTGCCCCTTTACCCAGTAGGCACTCCCATTCCATTCAGTACCTTTCCTGGCCGTTATTTTCATTTTTCATCTGAACCTCTACTGCAGCCTAAGGGAAATGTCTTCCCCTGCTTCCCACGACTTCTTTGCCATAGCGCTAAAGAAGCTCCGAATCCTCATAACTCTGGGCAAGGAGGCCGGTTATACTGGGCCAGCACTTGACCAGTGGATAACGGCGCAGCAGGATGCCACACGCCTGCAAGAAAAGAAAGCCAGAGAAGAAGAGAGAAAGCATGAGCTAGCTCTCAAGGAGCAGGAACTCGAAATCAGGCTGGAGAAGGCCCGTAAGGAGAGTATCCTAGCTCAAGCCACTCTGCCAGCTTCCAGCCCTGCACCCACTGTCTCTCACAGTCCCGCCGTCTCTGGTCAGCCTCTTACCATTTCACTGCCTACCTCCTCCCTTTTGGAAGAGGTAAGCCCACCAGTTAACCCCTGACTTGTTTTCGAGGGTGATTCAACGGAGGATTCCTTAACCTCACCATGTCAAATCACTGCCAGAGAGGACTCTTCACCTGTGCCAGGGCACACTGCCAGCCTTGGTGACTCCACAGATTCGCAACCTGTGGGGCCATATCGGCCTTACCGTCCAGTGCCACGGAAGAGGTTCTGGAACAAGTTCTGCTGAGACTGTGGCCGCCAGGGTCACATGTCTGCAAATTATGGAGGGTGCGCTAATCGCAATATTCCTGCCATCGCAATGGCAGTTACAAATCCTTCCTCACTAGGACCCCTAGCTAAGGGCCCTATAACAGTCGCACCCCTCCAAAGCCATTATCTGCCAAGCCACGTCAGAGCCTACGACGACTCTGGCGCTCAAATCTCCCTGATACAGGAAGACCGAATCCCCCGAGGGGCTAACGTCGATCGACGCAAATTAATCACCATTGAAGGTATCAACCATATTAAACTGATCCTTCCGACTGTCCAATTGAGGGTCACCAGACCTAGTTTCTCCAAAGTATGTACTCTTGCAGTTGCAAGCTACATTCCAGGAGGTTATGACCTCCTCCTAGGGCAAGACATGAAGTCTCCCTCACATTTCAAAAAGCCTAGGGGTCCTAACCCCACAACAAATCACTCCAAAGCAAGGAGTCATCAGAATTCTACTTCCTTCAGGAAGTATGTCCACCAACAGTCTCCCCCATTAGCAAGGAGGGAGATTGATCCTTCACAGTTCTGTTGCAAAACCTGTAACGTAATAGGGCACTCCACCAATTAGCCTAGGTGCCCTAGCAAGCTACCAGCAGCGGACACTGTCCAAGTTCCACAAGGCTTAGCCTTCCAAAAGAGACAGGAGCCTCTGTCTCCCATTTCCAATGCACTCTGAGAGGTATTGCACCTCCGGTACCCGTCACAGGTCCAGTCGACCTCAACTCTCTGCCAGTGCCACTTGGCAGCACTGGGCAGTGCGAAGCTTCGTCCAGCCTGGACGTAGAGCCACCACAGACTTTGACCTCTGCGCCTGGCCCTGAGCTAGCGCCGGCGCCTAACCTAATCAAGGATCCTCCTACAGGAGATCCTCCAACAGGCATGGAGCTTACCGCAGCCCATGGCCAATCTCCAGCCCATAATTCTTCTTCGGCCTCACCTCTGTCGCCCGAGGATGAACCTCCGGCAGACCTTACCTCCATACCTCCTCTGGAAAACCAGGAACTGCCCGACCAGGAGTCAGTCTGGAGTTTTCCCCTTACGACGGTTGTCGCAGCAGCCGGAGTGAGGGCCTCCCCTGCAGTAGGTTCCACCTCTACGACGGTTGCTGCAGATACCGAAGTAGGGTGTTCTGCAATCCCTCAGGCTACCACTGCCGCTGCTCCTGACGGCGTTTCTGGCCTTACCCCAGGGCCGGTGCCTCCGTCTACTCCTAGGACTGGTATAGCCAGGTCCTGGAGGAATAAGAAGAAGAAGAAGGGACGTAACAAATCATTAACAAACTAACCCAAGAGCCACATGCTCTCCTTGACACCTGTGCCCGAGGTACAGTGTCACATTCAATTTGCAGAGTGATCCTGGCACCTACCCAGAGAAGGTGGCCAGCCTGATCTCTGCCAGTAAACTAACCCTCTAACCCCTAGAAATTGTGATACTAACACTCATGTAAATGTCATAATTACCTCATTGCATTTCCATCCTGGCACTCCACTAACTACTCATTATCCTCACGCATCATTACCTCACCTCATGTATTTTAACAATTCCGGCGACACATTACTGCTGTGCATACCACACTCTGGAATGATTGCGTCTTTAATTAACTGTAATGAGTAGGTTAGGCTAATGATTTAGTACCAGGGCATTAGGTTAGTAGCAAGTAGAATTTTCAAGTAACCTTATCTAGGGGTAGAGTAGACTGTCGTCACAGAAAACCCGTAGTTATTACTTAGGCTAGACTACATTACTCCATTAAGCTAGTACACTTAGCATCTCCGCCTATGAGTTAGGTAGGCTACTGTAGTTAGCTGTATCGCTGCTCTAAAAACTTCAAGTTAGAGTAGGAGAACTGGGTAGTCGAGACGATCAACTTATTTAAGCCAAGGCCTTCACGCCCGAAAGGGAGTGAATGCCTTCTTAACATGGGGAGCTGCTACGTTTATTGATCTATTCGTCTACCCAGCATTTAAGTCATCATTTTGATTTGTAAAACGGCAGCCATATTCCTCTAAATATCAGCTGATTTGGGCGGGAAACCAAAGCTAGCCGTCCAGAGTTAAGCATTTCCTGTTGGAATGGGGGAGAATATAGTCTTTTGTCAGCTTTAGGGACGTATCTCAAAGGGAAGGATGTAGGCAGACTGGTACTTCTTAGGCCTATATCTTAAGCTCTTTTTCCTGTGAACCCTCTGCTGGCTGTATGTTCTGTTTCCAGGATTGCCCTGCTCGTGGGGGGTTAAGCTGACTCCCAACACCCATGAAAAGCACCTGGATTCGTTCTCAGTCGACTGCAGTTCGTGACCTCGGACGGATGTCCAGCCAGCCAGCCTCCCACACTTAAGCCTAACGGCATACTGGCACGCCCTGGCCCCAGACCTGAGACAAAGCCAGGTCGCATTTCTACAAAGATCCACTGAACATGACATCCAGATTCCCTGAGTCACGTGTCAAGTCTGTCTGCCCGCAAGTGTGGCATTACCAAGATTATGAAACCAGCTTTTACGAATTCCATTTTGAGCCAGCTATCATCCACTTGAGAGATATTATAAGTCCACGTGGGGACCAGTAGCATTTACTTAACCTTGGCTGTTAAGCAGCCTCTTGTAAATAAATAGCTGTAAAGTAATGAGCTGAGTTTCTGGCGACCTTTCCTCTAGAGTAAATGTTCACTTTAAATCCTTTCTTACGGTAAGTTCAAGTAATTCCCTATTTGTTCTCCCTCAAACTTTTCCTGTTTACCGTATCGGAGTTCTTGTTCAAGGCCGGGCTCATACGTAAATATATTTATATCTATATATATATATATATATAATATATATATACCCACAAATTCATACACTATGACGTTGACTATAAGTTATACTAGATGGGGAGTGAGAGAATTGGATTCGAGAGTTCATTGTCGTTTTATCTCGTTGTTATTGTGATGTGTAATGTGTGGGTGTGTGTGTGTGTTTGTGTGTAAGTGTGGTGTCGTGACACCTAACCGATAAATACTCCGAGTTTTAAATCCAGTGACACAGATCATAGAAAGTTATTAAGCTTAAGTGATGGTTATTAAAATACTACTCTTAGATTTGAAGGGATTATAGAAAGCTTGAGACATACTTAATATCAAAAAATTTTATTATCATTATTATTATTATTATTATTATTATTATTATTATATTATTATTATTATTATTATTATTATTATTATTATTATTATTATTATTATTATTATTATTATTATTATTATTATAGAGAAAACTATGTAAACCAAATGCAGTTGATACAGCAATAATATGCAACACTACATATTATTATTATTATTATTATTATTATTATTATTATTATTATTATTATTATTATTATTATTATTATTGGAGAAACAAATCCACAGTTCTGTAATTGTACATACTATATTTAGATTCACAAAAACCTTCCTTACAGTTTTAAATTTAAATCTATGCACTATTATATAAGTTTGGACTGTTTCTCCATTTTAAGACTCATGCTACTATGAGAAATTTTAATCATTATTATTATTTTTATTAAAGACTTAACGCAAATGAATGAGAAAAAGTAATTTCCGTTTAACCTCGTTCGAACTTGTCATAATATGTCGGCTGAGTTGATTTTTCTCCTGATCTGGATTCATTTCCGACCTGTGAAATTTTATTCATCCCTGCATTAAAATAAATATATTTTACTTTTTTCGAAATTTCACAACAACATGGCATAGGTATTATTGACATTAGTAGGAACGTCGGTAGAGTTGTTCAGACAGTTGAAATTGATGAGCAGTCGCTACTCCTTGCTCTTTGGGTGTGCTTGTGTCCATACTAAAACAGCGTATGATTGACTTATATCATTATTGTCAGTCTTGTTAATGAAATATATATTCATAATGAAGGGAGGAAAAGCTAAACATAAATTTTTTTCGGATATTTTTGTTCAAATTACCTTTAATTTTTCGTAACGAAATGTTCTTCAGTTTGCGCTTACATACTTGTCCATCTTCAAATTACGATAACATCTCAAAAATGGATCCTAGTGAAATTTTACGAAAACTAAGACTGATTTTTAAGTATATTTAAGTATATTTAAGTATATTTCGATTTCGATTTAACTCCCGAGGAAGAGTTGCAGTAAAAGCATTTAAACTTCAACCAGAACTGTTTAGTGAATGCAACATAACGTACAGAAACAAGGAAAATAAAAATGAATTATGGCTAAACAAAAATAAGAAGAGAGGGTTGATTACATGAACCACAGGGCTCACACAATTATTTGGGAAAAGTTTACGAGAAGAAGAGGAGTCATTTCTTTGTAAAGAATGAAAAGTTTGCGTGGAGTAATCATATAAGGAAACAAAAAATAAAAAGGAGAATGATAAAGGAGGAAAGGGCGCGTGTTGTATTATTGAGTCAAGTGAGATATTCCTTAGGGATAGGAAAGCGGAATCAAAATAGATGAAGCAAAGAATTTTTTCTCTCATGATAAAACTCACGTGAATATATGCTAAGAGAGGACATGCGGTAGATCAAAAGATGGTGTCCTTCACAGCTCGTTGATTTGACGATCCAGCCCTAAAACAATATGTGGAAAAAGAATTCTCTTTTCTTTGAAATTATTCGTGAAAGAAAAGATGAAAGAAAAAGATGTCTTTTAGTCTCCTTGCAAAGACCATAACTGTTTTTATGGTTACATCTTTTTGAGTTTTATCTTCATTTGTCTTAATCAGTATTCCATTGTAATACTTCTGGTGACAAATGCACGAAGAACATAATTTTAGTTCACATATTGCTTTAAGGAAATGTGTCACAGGAGATTTGCTGAAAGAGTACTTCAGCAAGTAAAGAGAACTCAGCATGTGAATGCTCTGTTAGACTAGAGGCAATTGCTCTTACAGTTATACCTTTTGGTATGAAAACTGTCTCAGTAGTATTTACGGAGTAACACATTTTGTTGAAAGTCATTCATATCGATTTACACATAAAAACTAATCAGTTAATTTGTAAAACTCAAAAGATCAATATTTCACGAACGAGGTCGTGTTTTTAAAAAGGTTTCTAGTGGGTTGTCTCCCAAGATAGATTATATAGATTTTTATTTAGTGTTAGTATCTTTGCTCATTAGCACAAGCTTAGTAATAGAGAGCCTGTTCCAAAGATTTGGCATATCTGCAGTTTTTTTTTTAATTCTCATTGTGTTGTCCAAAGTTGCAGAAAAGCTTATTCTAAGCCACTATTATAAGTGTGGAATCCAAAGGATTGTTAGCTAATGGCTAAGTTAGGTACCTGCAGTGGTCTTTTAGATTTGACGTAGCATTTACAAGAGAGCCTTGATAAGGGGTTTTAGTGGAGAATAATTCAAATAGAGTTTAGTGCCTTTTTTGATGTAATAAATCATAAGGAACTTGTTTTTAAACTTTAGAATCTTGGAGTAACTGGATGATAATAATAATAATAATAATAATAATAATAATAATAATAATAATAATGTGGCGCTGTGGCAGAGTGGGTTAGGCCGTTAATTGACTGGTTAAGCAACATTGGGGCTGGTCAGTCGTTGGATGGGTGACCGCTCTCCTCGGCGTTGATTCCTTGGGAAAGGTTACCATAATTTCCTGAGTCTACTCAGCTGTAAATGAGTACCTATTCCTGATGGGGTAGGGTCCAGCTATGGGTTTAATAGCAAAAACTCAGCAATGATGGAAAGAAATGAAGGATTAAACGACAACGACGTAAATGGAACCTCTGGCAACAGAGGAGCTTCGTCCGGCAGCCAGGTATTCAACTCAATTGAAGGGGAAGACGGTCAGGTACTTGGAGGTCGTCATCCAGCAACTGACCACCACAACGACAGTAACCAACAACCAGAGACGAGCTACAGAAGCAAACCAGAGGAAGAAATGGACAAGAGAAGAAAATAAGGAAATATGGAGATGCTGCATCAGAAGCAACTCGACGGAGAGAGGATATAGAAGAAGGTTGGTCAACATCTGGTATGAGAGGAATAACACCCCCCAAACAGAGCAGAGGCTGGCAGACCAAGTAAGGAACGTAAAGAAAAAGAACTGGCTCTTCCCAACAGAAAGAGAGGAATTGGAAAGGGAAATGACACACGACAACGAAATAGAAGACGAACTGAGAGACGATGACACAGAAGACGACAGGGATGATGAGGTATCAAACAACGACATACGAAGAAACACCGACGAAGTAACAGAAAGAACAAAGATCCCTTCCATGAAACCCTACAACACCAAGAAATTAAGGGAGAAAACAAGTGAGGTCAATGAAATAATGAGACTAACACACACCACCAATATCACAGAAACAAATAACTTGACAAATGCAGGAGTAAGATTAGTAGCAGAACTGGTGGGGATACGAACACCAACACCATCAGCACAACCAACCCAACAGAAACCAAAACAGCAACCGCCTTGGAAAAGGCGCCTGGAAAAGCAAATCATGGTGATGAGATCTGACTTGAGTAAACTGAAAGAGATGGCAGAAAAAAGGCTAAGAAGCAAGAAAACAAGGGAGGAACTGAACGAGAAATACTAAGTACAGGAGAGGGGACTAAACAACACAAAAGAAGATGTAAAACAGAGGCTTAAGGCCAAAGCACATAAGATCCAACGGTACAAAACAGGAATAAGGGATACCGACAGAACAAACTATTTGGAACCAACCAGAAAAGACTATACAGCCAACTAAGAGGGGAAGACAACCACCAAGAAATTCCT
Source organism: Macrobrachium nipponense (assembly GCF_015104395.2). Taxonomy (NCBI): domain Eukaryota; kingdom Metazoa; phylum Arthropoda; class Malacostraca; order Decapoda; family Palaemonidae; genus Macrobrachium; species Macrobrachium nipponense. The sequence continues at coordinate 25,536,797 of NC_061092.1, forward strand.
GAAGCCGAACCAAGTAAGAGACTCTGGGAAAACATCTGGAGCAATCCAGTATCACACAACAAACATGCAACATGGCTCCAAGAAGTCAAGGCTGAAGAAACAGGGAGAATAAAACAAAGATTCACTGACATCACGACAGACAGTCAGACACCAACTAAAGAAAATGCCAAACTGGAAAGCCCCAGGTCCCGATGAAGTCCATGGATACTGGCTAAAAAACTTCAAGGCCCTACACCCTAGAATAGCAGAACAACTCCAGCATTGCATCACAAATCACCATGTGCCCAAATGGATGACCACAGGAAGAACATCCTTAGTCCAGAAAGACAAGGGTAAGGGAAATATAGCCAGTAACTACAGGCCTATCACCTGCCTACCAATAATGTGGAAGTTAGTAATAGGTATCACCAGCGAAAGGCTATACAACTAATTAGAGGATACAAACACCATCCCCCACCAACAGAAAGGCTGCAGAAGGAAGTGTAGGGGTACAAAAGACCAGCTCCTGATAAACAAAATGGTAATGAAGAACAGTAAGAGAAGGAAAACCAACCTAAGCATGGCATGGATAGACTTTAATAAAGGCCTCGACATGGTACCACACACATGGCTAATAGAAAGCCTGAAAATATATGGGGCAGAGGAAAACACCATCAGCTTCCTCAAAAATACAATGCGCAACTGGAGTACAATACTTATAAGCTCTGGAATAAGACTAGCAGAGGTTAATATCAGGAGAGGGATCTTCCAGGGTGACTCACTGTCCCCACTACTCTTTGTAGTAGCCATGATTCCCATTACAATTTACTGCAGAAGATGGATGCTGGGTACCAACTCAAGAAAAGAGGCAACAGAATTAACCATCTGATGTTCATGGACGACATCAAGCTGTATGGTAAGAGCATCAAGAAAATAGATACCCTAATCCAGACTGTAAGGATTGTATCTGGGGACATCAGGATGGAGTTTGGAATAGAAAAATGCGCCTTAGCAACATACAAAAGGGCAAAGTAACAAGGACTGAAGGGATAAAGCTACCAGATGGGATCAACATCAAACACATAGATGAGACTGGATACAAATACCTGGGAATAATGGAAGGAGGGGATATAAACATCAAGAGATGAAGGACACGATCACGAAAGAATATATGCAGAGACTCAAGGCGATACTCAAGTCAAAACTCAACGCCGGAAATATGATAAAAGCCATAAACACATGGGCAGTGCCAGTAATCAGATACAGCGCAGGAATAGTGGAATGGACGAAGGCAGAACTTCGCAGCATAGATCAGAAAACGAGGAAACATATGAAAATACACAAAGCACTACACCCAAGAGCAAATACGGACAGAATATACATAACACGAAAGGAAGGAGGGAGGGGACTACTAAGCATAGAGGACTGTGTCAACATCGAAAACAGTGCACTGGGGCAATATATGAAGACCAGTGAAGACGAGTGGCTCAAGAGTGCATGGGAAGAAGGACTGATAAAAGTAGACGAAGACCCAGAAATATACAGAGACAGGAGAAAGACAAGCAGAACAGAGGAATGGCATAACAAACCAATACACGGACAATACATGAGACAGACAAAAGAACTAGCCAGCGATGACACGTGGCAATGGCTACTGAGGGGAGAGCTCAAGAAGGAAACTGAAGGAATGATAACAGCGGCACAAGATCAGGCCCTAAGAACCAGATATGTCCAATGGACGATTGATGGAAATAACATCTCTCCCATATGTAGGAAGTGCAATACGAAAAATGAAACCATAAACCACATATCAAGCAAATGTTGGCACTTGCACAGAACCAGTACAAAAAGAGGCATGATTCAGTAGAAAAAGCCCTCCACTGGAGCCTGTGCGAGAAAAACCAGCTACCTTGCAGTAATAAGTGGTACGAACACCAACCTGAAGGAGTGATAGAAAACGATCAGGCAAAGATTCTCTGGGACTATGGTATCAGAACGGATAGGGTGATATGTGCAAATAGACCAGACGTGACGTTGATTGACAAAATCAAGAAGAAAGTATCACTCATTGATGTCGCAATACCATGGGACACCAGAGTTGAAGAGAAAGAAAGGGAAAAAATGGATAAGTATCAAGACCTGAAAATAGAAATAAGAAGGATATGGGATATGCCAGTGGAAATTGTACCCATAATCATAGGAACACTAGGCAGGATCCCAAGATCCCTGAAAAGGAATCTGGAAAAACTAGAGGCTGGAGTAGCTCCAGGACTCATGCAGAAGAGTGTGCTCCTAGAAACGGTGCACATAGTAAGAAAAGTAATGGACTCCTAAGGAGGCAGGATGCAACCCGGAACCCCACACTATAAATACCACCCAGTCGAATTAGAGGACTGTGATAGACCAAAAAAAAAAATAATAATAATAATAATAACAATAATAATACGATAACCTGCATGTAATAGACCTAAGAAATTCTGTCAGGCTGTCTCATCTTCCCGTTAAATATATGAACGGATTTATTTTCCAATGTCGGAGTATCTCATAAACCCTCATTACCAATGGGTAGCAACTATATACATATCAACGCAGAATCTAGGGCGTTACATCATATTAAGTTATATTAATTTCACATTGTTAACGCTTTTTTAACTTATTCAGAGATGTTCTCCAAAGTACCGTCAGTGGAGATAGAGCAAGATTACACATAAGTTCCAATGAGAACCTTGGAACACACCGCCTACAGTTATGACGTGTAAAACACAATAGTCTAGATTTCAAGGAATACCAAGCCTTGATATATCCTCATGGGCTTTCCAATGAAAAAGGTCAGATACCAACCAGGAATGGTCGGAGATATCGAGGGTTGGCGATCTTTTTTCCAAGGGCCTCAACCGTCGAAGGGGTCATCTGCTTTTGCGTTGCTCTCTGAGAGTTTCGCTGTGTTTGGGAATTTTCATCATTCCTCCCTTGCTATGGGTCGGTATTTAATCTACTTGTTAATCATGAACGTACTCTTACGGCTTTCCTTTTGTCTCTCTACTTTTTGAGAATCTACCTATAAACGTATTATTAAGGTCTTTCTTTTAGGTTTCGGAAAAATCATTTGATCTCTAATAAAATTTCTACCATTGTTTGTTATCTTTTACATAGACAGTATATATACTTTTATCCATCACGAGTTTGTTTTGCTCTGAGGATTTTGTGTGACACAGCGAGTCTTCATTTGCAAATTGTACCAGACATGTCAAATATGCAAAAAGTACCACAAATGCAATTTTCCCAAATTTATTCAGGAAATGACTAGTGATTTTTTCCTTGAAAAAAAATTTTTTTTAATAAAGACAGTGATATTTTCCTTGAATTTATTTTTTTATAAAGATGCCTTTATGCCTCGTGGATTTATTTCTTAATGCTAAATTTTGCGATCTACTTAAATGCAGTGAGATAATTCACCTTCGTGCAAAGAAGGCCATCACGAATAAAGATGTAATTAACTAAATATGTAATTAACATCCGATTTATCTTTTATCCCCTGAGCTTTTAATGTTCAAGTTAATTGCGTTACTTTCGTAATCATATTTTAAGTAATATCTAATCTGAAGGGTTGTATCGATTAGCATCATAGTAATCAGTTCAGTAATGAATTCCATGTACCTCTCTTCACAGGCTGTTTGATGTTTCGAGCATGGTCGGTAATGGGTTGGGATTCTAAAAATTCTAAAATGACATTACCTAAATGTGTCTCTGATTATCAAAGCATGTCAAATAGATTTACTGTTATATGCAGCCCAAAAGTGTATATTGATAAACAGGCGTTAATCAAAATATTTAACAGATATAATAAGCTCAAATTTAATTCTGGTTATCAAAGCATGTTAAATAGATTTACTGTTATGTACTGCACAAAAGTGTATTATATTGATAAACAAGCATTAATCTGAATATTTAACATCTTAAAGTAAACTCAAAAATTAAATATCGATAAAAATAAGAAAATAAGTCAATAGTATACATATGAGCTATGTACACATTAAGTATAATTTTACAAGGCCTCATATATGTTGTTTTGGATGAAATTAGAAAACTCATTGAAGACATGTTACGCACGCTGAAATTCATAAACCCAAGATCGACTTACTACAAACTCGGTTTAATAATAATAATAATAAAAAAAGAGCTTCGTAGCAAATTTATATCTCAAACCAAATCTCGTTAAGTGATGGATAAAATAACTGAGAGCGATGATAGTGATCGTAAAAATTGCTTTGCTGATGCGCTCAGGCACAGGCGAGAGAGAAAACTTTATTGATTCGTTTTAATGATTCAGCCCTTAAAGGTAATCTGAGATGGGAACTTCCCTTAATTGCTGGTGATCCCTTTGGAAATTGTTATAGGAAATTGCATACTGTTGACCTTATGAAGATATGTGTACATTTTACTTAAACAATAAATAGCGATTTGTCATCAAGAGTTCGATATCATTGCAGTGGTTATATTCAGTAGAATTTCTTACTGATTTCTGATGAACTTTGTGGAAGGTAAGGAATCATAAGAAATGGCACCTTCTAATGAGATCCTTGGAAGTCAACTGAACGCAACAAAATGTCAACGATAAAAACTGTGGGAGTGATCGAGGCCTCCGGTTAGAAGCGTTCTCATCGCATGGGTGTGGCACAAACAGGGAAAGGAAGGCTCGCTGAAGAGTAATCCCAAAGAGTGGTTAGAAATGTTTGCTAAAGAGCAGTGGAATTCGGAGCAGGAAAATGTTAGTGTTAAACAAAGAAAATTGTGGAAGAAACGGAAATTATGGATGCCCAGTCAAAATGTTTTAAAAGGGTGAGTGAGGTGGGGAGGCCATTAATACCATGTTCGAAATTTTTTAGGGGAATTGGGGACTGTAGTGCCGGTGACTTTGCCCCCTCAACTGACAATTGTTTCGTAGTGAATCTGCTTTGAGGTTTTCCTCCCGTTACACCTTTCAAACCTTTTCATTGTTTCCTTTTCAGTGCTGAATGACCTCATGGGTCCCACTGCTTGTCGTTTGGCCTAAATTTAGCATTCATACTATAAAGGCAAGTTTGGGTCTGTAATTTCTATATCTTTGATTCTTATGCAAAAAAAGAAAGAAAGAAAAAAGCATTGTTGCGTGCGACGTGGAGTCCAAAATAAGAATGCCCATCTCGCCCTGCATGCCCAATGGAAAATTTACGCAAAATATTAAAAAACAATTGAGATCATTTTGCCAGTGAGCAGTCATTCTCATGAAGGAGACGATCAAAGGAAACGGGTACGATGAATCTTCGGACATAGACCCAGATAACGAACGACCTCTTGGATTATGCCGAGGGCGTCCCTTATCGGGCCTAGTGCTTTCCTCTGTCCTCTGGACCCGCTGATGCCGACCCTCGCTTGGCTGCGGAATACGGAAGCGACTCATTCGTTCTTATCGCTTTCTTCTGGTTAATGTTGGTGAGAGAGAGAGAGAGAGAGATAGTAATAAGTTACAGTGCGGTCATGCATGATTTAATAACATTGATTTAAGTTTATTCCCCGTAAAGGGGTTAATGCCGTCAGTGCATCTTGCGCCGGTGCACTGTAGGCATTTACTTAGGTTCTTTGCAGCCTCTTAGTCCCCTAGCTGCAACTCCTTTCATTCCTTTTCCTGTACCTCCGTTCATATTCTCTCTCTTCCATCTTACTTTCCATCCTCTCCTAACAATTAGTTCATAGTGCAACTGCGAGGGTTTCTTCCTGTTACACCTTTTTACTGTCGATGTCCCCTTCAGCACTGAATGACCTCATATGTCCAAGCGCTTGGTCTTTGCTCTAAATTCTAAATTCTGGTCTGTTCAAGATTACTATCATGTTAATTTTGTATGTACCTTTTTTCATTTTCAGGAGATGGGAGCCGTCAAGATTTTGGTGAGTGTTAACACGTTATTAATTTCTTAGGATTGGAACATTTTTAAGGGGATCCATTTTCATTATGTTGTTTGTTATTGTTAGGTTTATGATTTTCTGCCCATTGTCTGTGTGATGCTCCTTGTTTCGTAATTTCCCTAGAATCTTTGGCGTTCCTAGTGTTTTGGCTTGGTTTGTTACTAGTGAGTCATTATGATTGTTTTTTTTTATTTGTATTATTATGATTTCGTATTGAAAATGTTCGTTTGGTTTTCCGAAACTTCGTCACAAACATATTAATATTCATCAAAATAGTCTATGAAGTGCAAATATACGTCATCCTTCATGCTGGGCCATTCATTTTCCAACTTATTTTATTCGTCTTTACTTATCACCCACTCGTCTTAAAGCACTAGGCGTTTAAAGAAAGGTCTATGACCACAAAAATAGCTTCTTTCCTTTCCAGTTTTATAGATGCCTCTAAGGAGCTTTGCACGAGCCATCAAAAATCATTTATTGGTCATAATTTTTAATTCTCACATTATCACGTACCGAGGAAGACAATATATTTTTTATGACGTGATAATGAAGGAAACTTATTTAAAGATCATTCCTAGTTGAAAAATTCACAACTTATTCAAATTTGGAGGTATCCCCATTTTGCAAGTAAAATAAAATAAAAACTTTCTACTAATGTTGTTTGAAAAGACACCGCAAAAACTAATGGAGTTATGATGGCATTTTGAACTTTGGAAACATAAAAGCATTTTCAATTTTTTCTCATTTTAATTCGAGAGACGCTTGTTACATGGGTCATGTAAAGATACCTAAATGAACTGAATTAGGAGAAATGAATATTGGGAAGTACGATGTATGGCTTCTGAAAATGGAGATTAATTTGTATGTAAGAGAAATATACTTAGGAGTAGAATGAAACACTTTTGAGTAAGGTTATCTTTATTTTAGACAAGACGGTTCTATTTATACCGAATTTTGATATCAGGAGAAGAGGGAAAAAGCCGAAACGGAGTGAACTAATGAACCAGCTGTTACGTCTGACGGTTGTCATGACGGAAGCTCCCCTGACAGTAGTTTTGACTGGCTCAGAGCTGAACCAGTTGGACAGGCTTTAGAAAGGGTGAGACAAAGCAAATGCAGTCGGGTTATAGGCAGTCGATCGAAAACCGATCGCTGAAGGCTGATTATGCTAGGTTGAAAGGCTTGGGGTTGCTTTCATGGACAGCACAAGGGCCGGTGAAAGGAGTTCCGCGATTAGCATTCATTAAAAAGACGTCCCGGCAGGAGTTGCCAATTTAGTGGAGCTTCACATATACGCCGATGCATTTACAAACTGTTTCCATGACTTCTAGTTGTCATAGGAATGCAATAATGATAAAATTGCTCTAATATGTATATATACTGTAAATAGATACGCTAATTTCACTTATTTCCATGGTTTTGTGTAAGTCTTATACCCACTTTGGAAGGTAAACACATACCAATTGGCAACACTGACTCATGGGAGGTACGAAAAACTTACTGGCTACAGAGCATGTCTCTATAAACACCATTGTAGTTCTTCCTTGAGCAGTCTGCTTACCTGCCTCTTTTATTTATTTATTTACTTTTTTTTAGTTGGAGGACCAAAGGTTAAATATTTAGGTCTTGATCAAGTTGTAGGGATACAAGATAGATCATTTTTCTTTTTACTAAAACTTATCGATATTCGGTTTTTTTTTTTGCTTATTCGAAAAGTTTCTCAAGAAGTTTATTAAGAAAATAGTTCAAAATTATGGTTAATTTACTGTTATCGAGCTGTTTGCTGACGAATGTTGTCACATTCTTGAACCTACTCCAAGTGCTTTGTTTACGTTTCGACTTTTACTCGAGTGCGACTACAATTTTTTTTTTTTCTTGTTTGGGGGGTTGGGGGGCGAGGGGTATGAGGTTAAGGATTATGAGTAAGGATGGCTACCGTATGTTGGACGTATTTCGTTATGTTCATCTGGAAATGTGTATACATGGACAATGCCGAAAGCTGATTGATTCTTTTTTGCCAAGCTTCCCGAATTGGAAGCTGGGATTATGGAATTCACGCGATACTTGAAAAAAAAACTGGCTTCAGTTTACAGTTATGTTCCATTGTCGTACATTTGTAAGTTTTTAATTATTTGATGCTTGGAGCCTTGATATGTTGCACTGATCGTCTCAGAAACAAGCGGAAATTCCCCACTGTGTGGAAAATATATAAAGATAAAAATTATGTTGAAATCTGTTTCGGCATTATGTATCTATAAACATACGTACACACACACAAACATACATACACACACACACACACACACACATACACACACACACACACACATATATATATATATATATATATATATATATATATATATATATATACACATGTACATATATTTATATGTTTGTATATATATGTACGCAGATGTTTATATATTCTGAGACTATCAATGCAACATATCAAGTCGCCTTGCATCAAATAGCTAAAGTGGAATTCTTGAAATGATCTCAGTTTTTTTTCTCAAATGAGATGAAACAAAATGCAGAAATTCCCAAGAAAATTCTCATCAAGTGGAGTTGAGACCTTCATCTTACCCCTTCGCATTTCTCAGTCGAAATTTGATAAGAAAAATCTTCGTGCAAGGGAAATATTTCGCGATATGACACCGCTTGAGTGGAACTCAATACGGCGTCGGCAAAAGAAATCGAAAGTCTCAGATGAAAGGAAAACGAAAAGACGATAAGAGTGTGGCGCAGAAAAGGTTGAAGGAACGGGAATTAAAAATTCGACCCGGCAAATGATGATGATAAGTCCGCTGTAGTACTTCACACGTTTTTCGAGCTTTAACTAAACACTTGCCGTGTTTGACTAAAACCCCTCCAGGAATAATGAGATTACTAATTCCGTGAAGGTAAATAATATCAGCATAATCCCAGATCATCCGGGATGATCATTTTTCCAAACAATACTTTATATTTTAATCTTTATGCTTATGATTTGCCACATATTTACATAACAAGGGCTGGCGATGAGGACAAACGAGTGGTGGACTTCATCACATATTTAAATAACAAGGGCTGGCGATGAGGACAAACGAGTGGTGGACTTCATCACAAATAGAAATATGATGCTATTTCTTGGTTTATACCAGAAATAATATTTAATGCTCTTATTTTATAGCCTAAAATAAGATTTAATGAACTGAATTTAGCGTGTGGTAATTTGAAAGAAAAAACGATTTTAATTTGCCTGTCTGTATAATACAATCATTCCGTCAAGCAGTTTATAAATGTATATGCAATAGATATATATATATATATAATATATATATTTATATCTATATATATATATATATACTATACTATATATATATATATATATATATATATATATATATATAGAATGTGTGTGTGTGAGTACAGTTTAATTCTCTTGGCCTTCGTAGGTACTTTCTTTCTGTTTTTTCGAGTATTTGCATAAGTATGCCTGAAATGTTATCGTGTTCACTTGCCCGTGATGGTAGCAATCTACAAACCAAAAAACGATCTTTTTATTATGGAATATTACGAGTAATGATAGTAGTATAATTCGACGTTCTTTTGTTTTCGTGTATCACACCCAATGAGTATATAGTTGACAGCGAAACGAACACTGTAATCTGTTCTTTCGGCACGTGAATTAAGTCTTGGAGGGTTCTGTGTGACTCTGAGTAGAAAGATGAAATTATTTTAAATTACAAAAAAAGGGGGGCGCCATTTGACGGCGATATAAAAAAAAATAATGCAAAATAACATTAATAGTAATGGCTTCATCGATAATGATACCTCATCTTTGATAAAGAAATATTTTATAATTTTTCTTTTGTTTGTTTGTTTGTATGGTGTTTTTACGTTGCATGGAACCAGTGGTTATTCAGCAACGGGACTAACGGCTTTATAATTTTTCTCTCGTTACAGCTTATCTGTAGGGAAGTATAATGTTTTGTAAATCATTACAAAAAAAAAAAAAAAAAAAAACATACAGATGAAGTGTATTTTCCATGGCAACAATATCTTAACCCGGATGTGGAACAAAGTAGTGTCGTCCAGGAAACATTATTCGGTGAAACAAGGTTTCTCGCAAGGGTACACATTCTATGTACGAGATGACTGATAAACAAGCATATTCATTTGTAATTCTTGTAATATAGGCGCAAACAATTTTGCCTCAGCGCCTGCTGGGCGGAGCTGGCTAATTATGGTGAAGGAACGGCTTTCAAAATTATAGACGCTGCAATGTCGTTTTCTCAGCTTTCTATAGTATACCACTTTCATAAAAACCTTTTCCGGTAGGGGAGTAGTGTCGTCGTCAGTGCACCTCATGCCTTGCACTGTAGGCATTACTTAAGGTTCTTGGCCCCAACCCTTTCGTTCCATTTACTGTACCTCCTTTCATATTCCCTTCCATCCATTTTACTTTCCACTCTCTTCTATAGTTGATTCATAGTGCATCTGCGAGATTATCCTCCTGTTACTCTTTTCAAACCTTTAACTGTCAATTTCTATTTTAGGGCTGAATGGCCTCATATGTCCCAGTGCTTAGCCTTTGACCTAAAATCTAAATTCTCATTCAATTCGTAAGAAGCTTCAAATGTACAATAATTTTTAACCAATGAATGGGCAAATAGCCACACAAAAAATTAGCTACATTTTCCTCCTAACATTATTCTTCTAAAATACCTGAATATCTTTTATTGCTAGTTTTCTAAGTAGCATAATTCTTTAGATGAAGTCATTAAAAACTGCGAAGTGATGAGTGACTCATGTGACCTGTGCTGTTGAAGAAATCATCTAAAGATTTATGTCGCTCATAGCCCTCGGGATTTTATCGCTTACTCGGTGAGTAAGCCTACAAACTACTTTGTCGTTCTTGTTAGGGTGGTAGGAGAGGGCTATGGAATAGCTTAAAAATGTCTGAAAAGGATGTTTCGCGTTGAGATAAAGACGTAGGAATTAAAGTACAGGATATTCATGAATTAGCTATTAAAATGAAAATGTCAATAGTAAATAATGGGCATTTTATTTTTAATAAAATATAGTGTATTTATTTTAATTTTCGTTGGTGAAACAAGGTTCTATTTGACCGTAGATTTTAGCACTTTTAAATTTATTTAGTGTACTGAATTTAGGCCATGTTTCTGTTCAATTATTTAGTGTTTCCACTTATAACTGAGAATATGTGAACGTGTTTCATTGGTGTCAATTTTACTTGATCCTTGCTGTTAATATGAATAGTACGTATGAGTATTAATTACGAAGACCACTTCACGTTAAGTTAGAAATATAATGGTTACAACTGATGCGTGAGTGGTAAATCATGTTCGCGTCCCGACTAAGTTAGAGGTCCGATCACGGTGTGAAAACGCCAAGGGTAAAACTATCTCGCTGGTTTCAAACCTGTACCAGCGATAAGAACAATTGATATCTCGAACACACGTTTCAAGAGCCATTCATAAAGACAAAACAGAAAATACATGGAATAAGAACGACGTTTTTTTATAATATTGTTGCTGCCTTTACTGTGCATAACATCACCCCCCATATTCTGGGAATATTAACAATGAGTGTACACCAATGACCGAGTCATCTCAATTGCCTCTTTTTGCCGACTTCAACCAATCACAACATTCCGAATTCCAATGGCGCCCTTACAAAATCCTCAAATAGATATAATGGCAACAAATCTGCTCCTGTCACCTTAAGACAATCTTCCCTCCGACTGGGCTCAACTGTCCGGAAAATCTCCCATAGGAGGGCATAACTCCAGCTGTGGGTACAACCCCAATAATGTATATGCCTCACTAATCTCCCTTCAGTAATTTACCCACCGTAACAGGTAGTTGCTTCAAATGCCCCTTCTATCTTGTGTACGAGTTTGAGCAATTATCACCCACGCACGGTAACTATTTTCATTTTCACAATCCCATTGCACCAATTGACTCATAATTATATCTATCTTAGTTTGCATGGAAATCTGTGTCAGCGTTTCGTAACAGTGCCATCCTTTTCTATCACTTGATGAAAACTGATCTAAACGTAATTACTGACGAATAGTGAAAGACTCACACAACACTGAGGAAATGAAGTTAAGTATAAAATATAGCAGATACAAGGGTGAAAATTTAATATGCATAACAGCGATGAAGGGCTTCTCACATGAGCTCTTTCAACGCAGGAAGGACACGGTTCACATCGTTCTTTGTCGTTTGCGAAGTGTTTCCAAGTGTTGTTCAAAATACTAGTAGTGAATTCCGAGTTTTCGCTGATATCCGAGGAATTGCTGAATTACACCCAAACCTGAACACAAAGAGGATTAGTGTGTGTGTTCAGTCTTTTGAAAAGTGATAATTGATTTTACGGTTAGTAATTCAAGTATTAATCAGATTTTATCCGATAGATAAATATATAAGGAACAGAATACGTGTGATTGTTGGATCGTGTCAACTTATGTCTTTCATACGGTTTGAATTATTGAAGGCAATGGACATTGAAATAAAATTATATTGTTTAATTTTCTAATGAATGAAGTTTGTTATCTCTGAAAGTTATAGTAAATGCGTTTTCGTTCTTCTTGAGAGTGTTCCCGTAGGGACATAGTGCTGTCAGTGCACCTCACAGGGTACACTGTAGGCACTACTAAAAGGTTCTTTGCAGCGACCCTTCGGCCCTTAGCTGCAGCCCTTTTCGTTCCTTTTACTGTACCTTCATTCATATTCTCTTTTCTTCCATCTTGTAATCCGATCTGCCCTAACAATTATTTCGACGTGTAACAGCGAGGTTTTCCTCCTGTTACAGCTTTCAAACTTACCTACCTCTCAATTTCCTTTCCAGCGCTGAATGACCTCATAGGTCCCAGTGCTTGGTCTTTGGCCTAAACTCCATGTTCCTTTCCATTCTTTCGATTGTTATCACATAAAGAAAAGGATGATGGACTTACTCATTGGTGAAAAGTTTTATGGACAGAGGTGGGAATAGAGATATGACTTTCATTTTTAATACCAATAGTCAGCGGGTAATAAACTGGATTTAGATATGTCATTTTCCAACCTTGGGCCAGCCTAACTGATAACTGGCCCAATGTAGTAGAGATGCAAAATCAGTGTACCCTGGTCTGAACTCCGGGACAGTACATAATGCTCCTGGGTAAGGACTAGCCGAATTGAGTTCTCTCATTATGATATCGTCACTTTTTTCAGTGGTGGAAGTTTACTTGATGATGATTTGGTTTTGTATTTTCCATAAGAGACCAAGGTTAAAGCTATCCAACAGCACCTAGATTGTGAACGATGATTAAGAAAGTGGCCTTCATATTTTGTATATTTATTTATACTATATATATTATATTTAAATAATCTTTCTCTTTCTCTCTCTTTATACATACATACACACACACATATATATATATCATAGATATACATATACAATATATACGTTAATTTCTCGCTCAGATATAGACTAGTAGTAGTTATAAGCGTAACTATCAAGAGGTTTAAGGAAGTAAAATTATGTATACACACACACACACACACACACACATATAATATATATATATATATAATATTCTATATATATATATATATATATCTATATATATATATATATATATAGATATATATATATCGATATCTATAGAATATATATGATATATTATATGATATATATATTATAAAATATATTATCTATAGATATATAGTATAAGATAATAGATATATATATATATATATATATGTATATATATATATATATATATATAATAATTCTATATCTATATATAAATTTATATAATATATTATGTATAATCTATATCTTATATATATATATATATATATATATATCAGATATATATATATATATATATAGCTATCGATATATATATATATAATATATATATATATCTGATATATATATATATATATCATATATAATATATATATATATATATCTATCTATATAGATCTAATATCTATTATATATATATATATATATGTAAAATCTATACAATTATCTATATATATTTATCTATATCTATCTTATACATATAGATAACTATCTATATAATATCTATATATATGTATAGATATATCTGATCTATATCTATATCTAATAATATATATATATATACATAATATTATATATATATATATATATATATGTATATATATAATATATAGTATATATATATATTAGTATTTAGATACTAAGATATAGATTATTAGATTATTGTATTATAGTATATTATATAATATATTTATATATTATATATATCTCTATATATATCTGTGTATATATCTATATATATATATATATATATATTATATCTATCTATATATATATATATATATATATATATTATACCATATATATATATATATATATATAGTGTATACATAGATATATATTATATAATCTATATATATATCTATATATATATGCTTTATCTATATCCTATATCTATATATAACATATATATACATATATATATATGATATATATATATATATATATATATATAGATATATATAATATATATAATCAGATATAGACTAGGATATAGATATATATATATATATATATATATATATATATATATATATAATATATTTATATGTGTGTGTATGTGTGTGTGCGTGTATACTCTGCATCCATCCACAAGAAAGAAATAGAATCGGCCATCTAGCCTCAGACGCTAAACTCACAGAAATTGTTTTCTGTGTGTTTTTTTTTTCGGTTGTTCCAGGGTCCTAACGGAGTCTCCTAAAAAATCAAGAGGAAGGTGAAAAAAGTGACCGTCAATTAGGAAAAATCACAGAACCCAACTGAATGAAAAAGGTTATCTAGGAAGCGTTGACCAATGGGAAGAATTGTTCAGAAATATATTGCTGTGAAAATGGTCGCTTTGAAAAGGGGGAAAAAAATCATTGCTATGTTGACGAGTGTTTTTCCCATTTCTCTCTTTTATGGCTGTAGAATAGAAAATAGCATGCACAGACACTCATTATATATATATTTTGTATACATGTGTGTGTGTGTAGCTCTTATAAAACCTTACAAACATATATATATTCAAATATCAAAATTCCTTCTGTTAATTCATTATATAGTCACCTATTGAACAATAAGTTTCCAGCTTAAGCTACATCCTAATTTCACTTTCATTTCACTCGGATAATGATCATATCATCCTGGAAGTCTTTCGTATTTAGTATCCACACCTCACTTCCTTGAAGTAGAGGTGGTTCAACAGTGTTTTTTTTTTTTATGCTTTCACAGCTAGGCCCCTTAGACATACAAATATCTTCCCAGTCTTTTGATCACACTCACCTTAGATTTTTCTTGGTTCACTTATTTCTTTAATTTTTCCATTGATATGAAATACATAGGTTCACTCTGTTTCTGAATCCTACTGTTTTTCTAACATACATTGAATACCTTCTTTTTCATAAGACTAGGTATCAAAGGAAAATGCTCCAGGTCTAATTGAAGTAAAAAAACTGATACAGTAGAATTGCAGGAGGAAATGACTCCAAAACTGACGTTAATTGCATATGTTCTAAAATTGGAGGGTTATAAGTGGTAAATTTCCTTAAGCAAAAATGCCTTCATTTTGCTTCTTACAGTACCAAATGGAAGGATATTGGTGTTGGCTGGCCTGTAGATATTGTACCGAGTTTGATAGACATGATTAATAATGGTAGGTGGGAGTGAACCCCATATAGACAGAGATAAATAATGATGGTTTCATTTTGCATCGCATTACTGTCTTGCCTTCCATCTCCTAATCCCCCAATTTCTCTTCGTCCCACCTTCCTATTTATTCTTCCGCTTTTAATATTTGTCACCGCTTACTTGTTTCACCTCACACATCAAAGGGGAGATTAATGAAATGGCGTAATTGATTTGGGTTAATATATAGCGAGTATAATGACATCCCTTATCCATAAAATTCATCATAACTGTCGCATTGCAAAGTGAAACTATAAACAAGATCGCTTTCAAGCTGGTCCTTATCTCTTCTCTGGGGAATAATCATGTCTGCCTCTTGAAAGTGAGAAAGGCCTGCTCTTCGTGACCACAGCTTTTACATGTAAAAGTATAAGTATAGAGCAGTCGTATCTCTTATATTATTAGGGAAGGATATTGTGGTCTTAGGCAGGAAAAGGGTGCATGGATCAAGTGTTGGTAACGAAACAGTTAGTGACAAGTTTTAAAAGTTAAGTACATCTTAGTTTAACCAGACCACTGAGCCGATTACCAAGCTCTCCCAGGGCTGGCCCCAATGATTAGATATTTTTAAGTGGCTGGGAACCAATTGGTTAAGTAGCAACGGGACCTACAGCTTATTGTGGGATCCGAACCACATTATATCGAGAAATGAATTTCTAACCCCCAGAAACAAATTCTTTTGATTCCACGTTGGCAAAGCTGGGAAGCAAACAAAAGTTTTTTTTTAACCCTGCTGATAAACAAACAAACAGATGATAGCATTCAGTGACTGCAGACTCGCTCAGTGCAATCCACACTCAGTAAAGGTCGTATCTCCTCAAACGTTCCATTCCTATCTCTCCCAAAGTCTAATCACTCGCTGCCGGCACCGTTTGTTAAACCTATGGGAAAATCAACGCATAGGACGACTCAAAAAAAAAAGGATGACGCGAAAGCCTACTGTCTATGGTAAAAGCTGGCTTCATGAATTGCTGTATACAAAACGGTAAAGTTTTAGATAACACCTGCCGACTGCACAGTGTGTCAGATGATAAACCAGTGTTTAGCAAAGAAGAAGCTGTTGTCAACGCCGCCTGTGAAACAAAGTCGCCAAATATGTAAATACGCAGAAAGCCGGTTTACAACATGAACAAATAGTGATATTTTAGAAACATTATCAAGTCACAAACATTGTGTAGTTGCCACAAGTCTCCTGATTTACTGGGATGCGTACAGAAATTCATTAAATTAGGATAGGAATGCTAATAGGCTGTGTTATTTTCATTGTAACTTTAATATGATGTTTAGTTTAACTAATTGAACTTGTGCTATTCGTCATTGTTAAGAGAAGCAGGCACAGAAGATGTATCAGTAACACTCGCCGGAGGTATTAGTAACAGAAGGGCAATTAACTGAGATCATTGAATTAGTTCATCGTTCTGTAACGAATCAACTTTCACTGAAAAAAAATCGGAGAAAATCGTATACTTATGTGGAGTTCAGCCTTATATCTGTAAAAAAAAAAAATAATAATCTATTGAACCGAACATCTTCCCACGCTTATTCCCCGAAGTACAATATCTTCATAAAGAAAAACACGAATCTCGAGTATGATCCATTGCTAACTCCTCCTAACCTACCAACCCCCCTTCCCTTCTCTCTCTCTCTCTCTCTCTCTCTCTCTCTCTCTCTCTCTAAGCTGCCTGAATATTTTAGACGCAAGACGACCTTAAATCCCTCACCACCATCAGCGCCTCTCTCTCTCTCTCTCTCTCTCTCTCTCTCTCTCTCTCTCTCTCTGCAAGAATATGTTTGTAGATAACACACCCCCAAAAATTCGAGGCTGAAAACCCTTCCGGGAATGGCATCCACCTTCATTTATGTTTAACTTTTGTTAATGTGAAAAGAAAAGGGTTGAAGCATCTTCTAAGAGCGTCTGGCTTTCTTATTATTTCTCAGAAAGACTTGGAGATTTCGTTCAGAACTATCTGCTGCTGCTTTTCCCGTGGGAGAGGTCGGCCTTATATCAAGGTACGAGAGAGAGAGAGAGAGAGAGAGAGTTTGAACCAGCATACTGTTTTATGGGCAACATTATTTATTCCTTTCATATAATAGATGTCTCAAGTTTTTTTAAGTATTCGCTGGTTTTGAAAAACCTATAGTTCCCATGAGTAGGGGAAAATTAAAGATTTCCTCGATGCCTCATTATGAATATGATACGTTAGGAACTATATTGCTAATAATAATTTGACTGTATGTAATTAGATTTACAATTAGAAGTTCTGTATGTGTGCACGTGTTTATATACATACATATACACGCACACGCGCGCACACACACACACACACACACACACATATATATATATATATATATATATATATATATATATATTTTATATATATTGTTTTTGCTCCAGAAGGTGTTAACTTTCTTTTTCTATAAATTCACACGTTGGGATAAGGTTTCTGGTCCCATGCCCAGATTAATGCTGCTTCATTGGGATTACGTGTCCAAGGCTTTTGGTATTTTTTTGAGCGTTCCACCTGGTACGCTATCATACTATTTTCCCAATTGCTTTTAGAGACCCTGCTACTTCCTTCCTCTAGATTGTGAGTGATAAACCTCTTCTCTTATCCTGCCACCATCCGTTACACTTCCCCTGAAATATTTGTTTGAGTCTAGCATGCCCATTCTTACAATGCAAGTATTATGAAAAAGAATTCTTTTTACTGATTTTCAGTTCAAGACGCGTATAGTACTCAGACATAAAAAAAAGTTGGGAGTCACACAAATTAACAGACTAAAATCCATGATGAGGCATAACCCCAGATGGGGCTGTACCATAGCGCACTTATTGCTTCTTTGTAATTCCCTTTTGCCTGATGTAATGAACACGAGAGTAAAGACTCCATAAGACTTACAACATAAAAAAAGAATGAAAAAGAATCCTTGGAAAAAAACAGGCAGAGGAAAATTCGGTTGAGGTACCATCAAACAAGAGAAATCAAACTCATTTGATTTCACGGTTTGATTGAACGAATGTACAGAGAGTTACTGTAAAAGGAAAGAATTCTCTGAAAGAATCTGAAAGAATTTGCTTATATAAATATCACAAGAAGAATCTAGGGTTTTGGAAAAAAAATTTCATCTTTTTATTTTTAGGAAAAAACATAAAACATATTCTTCGGGGAAAAACGTGTTTTTCGTTTTTTTTTCGGTTATTTCTCCATTTTTGAAGACCTTACTTATAGTTACTATACATAGACTTATGATGTTATTTAAGACTCACACCTTCCTTCTAGATTAGAGGAATAATTGAAATAAAGATTTTTTTGCTATCTATTTTAGAATTACTTTTCTTTGTTTGATACTGAACACGTCTTGTAGCATACATACTTCTAAGGAACTGTTGCCAGTCATATAGTTTTCATACCTCTGAATCGGATACATGTATGATAAAAGTTTCAGTTGAACATGTTTGATACTGAACACGTAGTATATGTCTTGTATCATACTGCTTCATACATACTTTTAAGGAAATGTTGTCAATAATACAGTTTTCATACCTCTCTTCCAGTTCAAATGCATTGAAATTGAAATATTTTACTCAAGTACCTCATGGTTTCAATATATGACTGCTTATTAGTTAAAATTTTCATTGCTCATATGTGAAATGTTGAAATTCTAATGATATAAATGTAGTTATGTGCCTAAAGCACTCATAATCTCAAGTGGGTGACGGCTGAGGTACCATTAGTTTTCCTTACTGTCTCTAGCTGTTATTTGTCACGCTAAGAAATTTTTCTTTCCAGTGTTTAATTGCCTTGTTACCCAAGCTCTAGGCTTAGTATAAGCATAGTTAGCCATTTTTTGTAGTTTAGGAAGCAATAGAATGTGAATAGATGGAAAAAAAAAAAAAAATGTTTGCCTTTTTTTCGGGCACTGCTTTTTTTCGCGAAAAAAAAACTAGTTTTCTTCTGTAAGTTGCAACCCTAAGAAAGACCCAGACAGCGTTTCCAAAGCAAGAGAGAATACTGCCTAATACTAAGATAAAATTGTTGGCATTGTTTTATTTATCATTTTTTTTATCTCGCTCTCACTGCCTTGACATAAGGCCAACCTCTCCCTAAGGGAGAGCCGCGAAAGATAGTGGTAAATGAAGACATAATCTCTCAGCCTTTCAGAGCAACTGGATGCCAACTTCACTTACCGGGGAAGATAAAGGCGGTCGCTTTCTTTGCACGTTTCCAGAACTTGAGACAGAGATGAAGACGAATACCCGTCCATTTGCAACGCTGAAATGTTTATTTCAGAGGCTTGAACAAGATGATGACGAAGTAAAAGGAGAATTAGCGAAGAACACTAGCTGATGTTTTGTGTATGTGTGTGTACACACACACACACATACATATATATATATATATATACTATATATATATATATATATATATATATATATATATAGATATATCCAATGTAGCATGAAGGAACACGTGCTTGAGAATATTCTTAAATCCTCGGTAGAAGGTGTGTTTGTGTGTGTGTGTGTGTACACACTTTACCAAAAACAAGAAAGACTGATATACAAGATGATATATGATCTTACTCTTCCAAAATTGCCGTTCTCAATAATATCTAATAATCAAGTACAACTCGTGGACAAGAGGTGCGGCACGGCAGATAAAGCAGGTTTTCCCTCTGATTTGAAATCAGTAAGTAAGCAAAGAAAAAGATCGACTCGAATCATTTAGTCCAATGGTTCCCAATCTTTATTTGCCCATGCCCCACCTAATCACCTCTTAAAATCCTGATGCCCCCTGTGGCGATATAGTATAATTTTTTTTATATATTAATGTGGATGAAGCCTAGAAGGCCATTAACTTGTTTTAAACACTCTCGAATTGCCCCCCCAGCCATACAAATCAAATTAGGGCTTGGGGCTGGGGGGGGGGGCGGGTTGCAGGGGGCGTACACCTTACGTGGGAACCACTAGACTAGACAGTGTGTTCAGGAATGGGAAAGACAGTTATTTTGTCTCGGGTACTTTAATAGCACCATCAATCTCGGGGGGGAAACTCAAAGGACTAAGGGAAGTGTAGAATGCGTCAGTATGAGGATTGCAAGGACACGATTGACTGTGGGAGAAGAAAAACGCGTTAGAGATTGCACATGGTCCCGGAATGGAAAAGGAGTGCATGAAATATTGCACCCAGTAGCGGGGTAATGCTGTCAGTGCACCTCATGAGATGCCATTAACTGCGACTCCTCTGATCCCTTTTACTTTACCTCAATTCATATTCTCTTCCTTCCATCTTACTTTCCACCCTCTCCTAACAATTGTTTCACAGTGCAATTCCGAGGTTTTCCTCCTATTACACCGTTCAATTTCCCTTTCGGCGGTGATTGACCTCATTGGTCCCAGCGCTTGGCCTTCGGCCAGAATTTTACATTCTATTATATTCCCTGAAATATTCTACTTATTGGAAATTCTGAATTTGTGCCTGACTTCTACTGTAACGTGACAGGATGTTGTACCAGGAGATTTAAATCCAAAGATACGTGACATCACGTTGTCAGTTTTTGGATTTTTTAGAGTAATTAAGAATGGAGAGATTATTGTTGAAATGTGTTCGGAAAGATGCTTAACTACTAGAAATACATGATATCCAAAGACGAATAATCATAAGTGCACTTTGCCGTATTTGTTTTTAGTACACATAGTATGGTTATAATAGTGAGAAGAGGAGTGATTGATTGGCTGTGTATCTAACTATTAAATGGTTGAAGTAAAATTTTGAAAATTTTATAACCTTGTGATTAAGGTGACGTAACAGAAGATAAGGTCAGTTAAGAAGAACGACTGTCTGTAACGTTCACAAAAACACTGAGTATGACGGCTTGTCTGAATGCAAAAGTGGGCGGAGCTTCGTGTCTGAACGATCTCAGCGGGAGTCTGTCACGACCAGGTTGCTGGCTTGCGACTTAATTGTGTCATACACAAGTCGTTCAATGTATGGATTTGTCTGCTGATATAATGCTATCGCGCGCGTCTTCTAGAGATAATACCATGTCTTCTCCAGACAAGGTCTTTGTTCAGACTGAAATCGGTGCGGAGATCGTTCATACTGTATGAATAGTGTGTGTGTGTTCCGATAACGACGATCGTTCAGACAGTCGTTCAGTGAATGGGGGCCTTATGAAGGTGAAACGAGTAGACAAATAGTTAGTAGAGTGATAGGGAAGAAAGTCGTGAAACGTTTAGCGAAGGAGAAAAAAAAAAGTCAAGTACTTTCTGTCAAAAGTTTTCGCTTTCCGTCACCTTCTCCTACAGAACTTTCTGCTCAGGTTGTAATGAGTTAATGTGAGATTGTAACTTTCGATGAAAATGATCTACGTATTAAGCTAATAACAGGTCTGCAAATATAGTATTTGCTGCGCTTGCTGAAGTTCAGTTCATCTCTCTCATCTCCTCAACTACCCCATTCTTAATTTGCCTGATATCATCTCATTTCTCCCATTTCCTCGACATCCCTTGTTTTAATTTGTCCAATATTATCTAAGTGTACGATATGTTCTTCGGCCATGCGCTGCCGAGCATGCATCCGTTATTGGCAATTCTGTATACGCTGTTGCGAGTCAGTTGGCTCCCGAGTATCCTGTAATAAAGTCCAGTCTCCAGGACGTTGTGTCATTGCAAACCCAACACTAAGTCATTCTGCAATCAACTCCACGTTCTCTTGATAATCTTAGAATTGCCATCACCGTTGAGAGCGTTTAGGGTCCCAACTCACTAGGGGACACGAAATTTCCTTTCCAAATCTCAGCGTAATTAGCAAAATAATTGGCTACATTGTCTTGTGAATAGACAACCTCGGGAAATCTAAGGCATTCTTAAATTACAATCGGTAGTGCTTTATTAGCAAATAATTGGTTAAATTCTCTTGTGACCAGTCTTACTCTGAACAATTAATGCACTCCTAAAGCACAATCGGCAGTGCCTTAAATGTACATAATTACCTCCAGTCTCCTACGAACAGACTGCCTTTGAAAAGCGAATGCGCTCCGGAACTACAATCGGTAATGCAACAATGCTAAAAACGTTTGACGAGTCGATTTTCTTGTGCCAGCATCTCAGGATGTCTATTTATGAGATGAAGAACCAAGAAGCTTCTTAAAACAGCAAAGAAAGCGTCAGGTGGCGTATTCTCTCACACGCCTCCTTGTCTCGACAACAGCTGCCCCCAGCTTCGTTCCATGAGGGGAAGAGGCGATGATGTAAATGAAGTCGCACTGGCCCCACTTCCAGTCTTATGCGCTTGGGAATGTCGCAAGCATATTAGGTAAATCAGCTTTCTTGCCGTCGAATTAATGACTTTAAAAAGGAGATGAAGTTAACATGAAAATAAAAAACTAATTCAGCTTTCTTACCGTCGAGATAAGTTCAAATGGAAATAAAAATCTAAACCAGCTTTCTTGCTGTTAAATTAATGACTTTTAAAAGGCGATAAGTTCAAATGGAAATAACAATCTAAATTAGGTTTCTTACTGTCGAATTAATGACTATAAAAAGTAGATAAGTTCACATGTAAATAAAAAAAAAATTAGATTTCTTAATGACAAATTAATGACTTTAAAGTTCAAGTGGAAATAAAAAAAACTAATCAGTTT
>NC_061092.1:25562621-25580121 GCF_015104395.2 Macrobrachium nipponense
GCAGTTTCCACAGTTATTGGCAGTGTGCCTAGCCTTTTACTAAAAAGTGAGAATACAAGGCAGCAGTTTCCACAGTTATTGGCGGTGGGCTTAGCCATTTACTAAAAAGTAAAACTGCAAGGCAGCAGTTGTCCTTTCATTTCCCTTTTTCGACACGCAGGTCCTAGGGTGGTAGTATTCTACCACAGGGTCATGATACTGATCATTGTTATTATATCTCAAAATTACTTGTTTTTGAAAAGATGTCTTGAATATACTGGTGAAAACAGTGAATACATTCTCTACCAGATAATGGCAAACAGGGAAAAAATGCTTTTGAACTCTTGACATCTGATGGACGGAGAGCAGCATGAAAATCCGCTCTTCAAGATTTGTTATTTCCACAAAATGCTAACAATTTCTTAGGTATAAAAAGTCATTATCCTTCAATGGTTATCGAGAGACTCATTCCATTTAGCTTTTTCCATAACAGTAAAGATCTATTGTCTCAGGAGAAATAAGTTTTGCCCAGAGTCCAGAAGTTTGCTCATTTATCAAAAGTTTAATACTTGAAGTAGAAGAGCCAAGCAGCAAAACAGTATTGGCAAGAATGACTTAAGAAGTAAAAATGAGAATATTTTATTTCACTTGCTGCAACAGCAACAGCACTGTATCCGATAAAGAAGAAGTAAAAAATGCGCCGAAGCAGTCGAGTTGTCTGTAAGTTTATAATCAAGGCCACCGAAAATAAATTTATCTTTGGTGGTGTCGGTGTAATGCTGCATGAGCCGCAGCCCAGAAAACTCTCAGCCGGCCTTGGTGCCAGAAGCTCGATCATGCCTAACTTTAACCTTAAATAACATAAAAATTACTGAGGCTAGAGGGCTGCAATTCGGTCCATAGATGAAACATATTTTGATTGTTTGCCTTTAAATGAAAATAACGGTAAGCGTTCCTCCTGTGCAAGTAAACTGAAAATATTAGAAGAAAAACTGGTGTACATATGTTGTTGCTTTCCTGAAGACTGGAAGGGGAAGGACAGGGAGCGCGTCCTGCCCTGGAAAGGCGTTTCCTTTTACAGCCTTTGTGATTCCTTCTTCGGTATTTGACTTTTGTCCGTCACGCTGAGGCCTTTAAACGTAACGCATTCTCTAGAGTGAACACCATGAATGGTTCTGGGCTGCAGGTCCTTGGAACGTATTTTTTATTTCTGACGATAGTTTTTGGTGTTGCCAAATTTCTGTGTTGGTGGTTGCTTTTAAAATCAACACATTTCTGTATCTTTGTTAGATTTTAAATTCAACAAATTTCTATGTCGGCATTTGCTTTGAAAATCAAAAAATTTCTCTATCGGTGTTTGCTTTTGAAATCTAAACATTTCTGTATCGGTGTTTACCTTTTAAATCTAAAAATTTCTGTATCGGTGTTTGCTTTTAAAATCAACACATCTATGTGTCGGGTTTGCTTTTGAAATCTAAAAATTTCTTTATCGGTGTTTGCTTTTGAAATCTACTTTTACACTACGGAAAAGTGGCCGGCCGAGGAACGAACCCAGGTCCTTTTGTGTGTGTGTGTTTGTGTTTAACCAGCCGTTACCCTCTCAGTGTGAGCTCAGAGCTCATTATTTCCTGACGATATTGACTCATATGAAGTAATGAACTGACAGAAAAACAAACTGTGTTCTTGAGTAAAATTTTATTTTCTAAAACCTATGTAACGATATATCAAAATTAAAAATAAGTATAAAATGTGACCTTTTGAATATTATATCAGTTTTTATTTTACAATTCAAGCACTGACTATTGCACTTGCAACCTTTTGTAACATTTACAGCGATTTGTTTGACACTGTTTCTTGCCTACAGTACAGTTGCACTTAGCATAACATTGACCATCAAACCTAGATGATTGCTGTACTGCCTGACGTAGTCCTACCTCCTTGTCTGCACTCACTTCACCAATAATATACAGTTGCTGGCTGCAAATATCATATTGGCTCCTACTGTAACGCCCCTTGAGTATTCCATCTTTCACGGCTATTCGATACATGTCATTTTCGTTACGATCTAAGATAACACCGATAACATTTCGTGGATCACATTTTCCTCGATCAACTAACGGGATGAGAATTGATACGTTATCTCCTGGATTATCTGGGACATGTTCTACACGACTACGTTTGACCGTGCGCTTAGCTTGAGCTAACTGACCAGCTGCTGCTATGGACCGCTGCAGTGCTATGTCTTGTTGGAGCTTATAAGGTCTTCCTTGAGGATTCTGGCCACAGGGTGGACTGTCTGGATAGGCAGAGCCCTCTGATTAATAACAAAAGAAAATATTTAATAAATGGTGATAGACTTGCTATGTGGTTTGGAACTTGACCAAATTAGTTATCAGTTGCCTTTTATAATTGTGTGTGTGTGTGTATGTGTGTGAGTGTGAGTGAGTGAGAGAGTATCACTACCTGGCTGAGCGAAGTCCTCTGGCGAGTCATTTGGAGGAGTAGAGAATTCAGGTGAATCGTCTGGATGATCCATGCACTCAGGTGGATTGTCTGGAGGGTTCGTGCAGTCAGGTGAATTGTCTGGAGGTTTCGTGCTCTGAGGTGAATTGTCTGGAGTGTTCGTGCACTCAGGTGATTCGTCTGGAGGGTTTGTGCACTCGGATGATTCGTCTGGACGAGTAGAGTCAGAGGGGAACTGTAAGCTCCAAGTAAATCCTCTTCAGAGATCATTGTCTTCAAAACTTCTGGAAGTGCAGTTGAGCGTAGACCTACTCTGGCCTCAACACCAAAGAGTACTTTGTATGGGGATTATTTGATTCCAGAATGGTAACTGGTGTTCTTTTGGAACTGCACAAACCTGAGTCCCATAGGCAAGTCACTTGTATCATTATCCCCTAACCATGAAATAAGCATGTCTTTTATATCACAGTTAAGGCGTTCAACTGATCCCTGGCTCTGTGGATGCCTTGGTTTACCATCAACAGGTCTGGCCAAAGAAGTTTGAGTTCCGATATAACCAATGTTGTAAATTCACTACCATTATCACTTTGCAGAATTTGAGGGGCTCCGAACATTAAAAATATGTCCATTAGCTGGAATGCAACCTCAGCTGCTCTCTTTGAAGTTAAGGGACGCAATATGCAACACTTTGTTAGATGATCTTGGTACACCAAGGTCCACCTGAGCTCGTTAACCGTAGTCCCTAGATAAAATCGGTTTGACAGTAACACCCTTGGTAGCACATCTCTTTCGTTTCTTTTGACACTGAACACACACAGATTTGAACAGTTCTACAATATCTCCAGTTACGTTCGCATATCTTGACAATTTTTTGACCATTTTGTCTCTGCCGCCATGGCCCGTAGCAATGTGAGCACGTTTTATTGTTTCAAACATATCCTCAATGTGCACAAAATAAACGGTTCTTGAGTTTCACCGTTACGTTTTTTATCAACTTTTCAACACCACCATACTGAAGAACTTCATAACATCCAAGGATGTAATACTGCCGATTTGATCTATTTTTTGCAGATGCTGCTACTCTGAGTTCCTCTGTCAGATTGTAGTACTCAAGTTTAGTCAGTATTAATGACTTTGATTCCGAGTTTTTCTTTAACATCACTTTGTCGTAAAATTGTGTTTCTTGGGAACACGCCATATATTCTATAAACGAAGTGAACCTCACAGAAAGACAATGCCAGGGAGGGACAAGACCAACACAACTGCTCCAGCTAGCTAGCACACACACGCATACTGTTGCGGGTTCGTTGTTGTTATTGTTTAAGATTAAGCTGGGTTGGGGATTTGTGACCAATAGCAGGATCATTTCAGTCAATATGCCAAGAAAATCTATCAAAATTTTAGTCACTTTGTAAATTGTCTGCGATTTTTAGCTGATTTATAAACTGACTGGGTGAACCAGGCAATTCACAAACTGCCTGAAAAAATCAGTCACTTTACAAATTGTCTGGATTTAGATATTGACTGTAACATATATATATATATATATATATATATATATATATATCTATATATATATAAATAGACCAAAGTGCCTTAGACGAATGTGCTTTTAGACCAAAACGTCTTAGACGAATGGGCTTTTAGACTAAAGTGCTATTAGACCAAAGTGCCTTAGACGAATGTGCTTTAGACGAAAGTGCTTTAGACGAAAAGTCCCACGACCCTTTCGTCTAAAGCACTTTCGTCTAAAGCACATTCGTCTAAGACACTTTGGTCTAAAAGCACTTTGGTCTAAAAGCACATTCGGCTAAGGAATTTTTCGGCTAAACAGATTTTGGGTTAATAGCCCTTCTTTTACCTAATGACTAATTTGGCTTAAAGGAATTCCGGCTAAGAACTTGTTCGGTTAAATATACTTTTGGTTGATAACCTTTCTTCCTCGTTAAGTTGTTTGGTATAAAGACGTTTCTTTTACAACAAAGTTTACATTTCAAAAGAATATTTTCTTGGTTATTTAGTTTCAGCTCGAACCCCAAAATGGAAAGTACTATAAAATTCGTGAAAACCACGCGAGGAAAAGATAAACTATGCTACAATGGTTACTATTATACGAGGAATAGCGCAACCAAAATAGCTTCTTATTGGCGATGTGAAGATCGAATGTGTCCCGGTCGCCTCATCTTAAGTAGAAATCAACAAATTATGAAAACCTCGGATCATAACCACGCAGGTGGTGCTGAAAAAGTGCATGTGTTGCAAGCCAAAAACAAAATTACAGAAAAGGCTAGTACAACATCTGAAACGCCTGCAGCAATAATATCTGAAGCATTGAGTGAGGTTCCTGAATGTTCCTAGCCGCTGCTTCCTACCACTGCTTCTATGACTCAAAGTATTCGGAAAGTAAGAAGTAAACAATTTCCCAAGCTTCCGACATCATTAGCCGATGTAGATGTGCAAAGTAGATTTAGAATAACAGTAGGAGGAGAAAACTGGCTGCTACATGAATGTGGACAAGATGATGAGGATAGAGTTTTGATCTTTGCAGCCCCATCATCATCACTCCAAAAGTTGGGATCCTCAAAGCACTGTTTTGCTGATGGCACTTTTGAAACGTGTCCCAACATCTTTTACTAAATATATACAATTTATGCCGAAATTCACAGGGAAATACATCCACTTCTTTTTGCTTTACTACCAGGGAAATCAGGAGAAATATATGTTAAAATGTTGTATGCAATTTTAGAAAATATGGAAGCACACGGAATTGAAACTGACGTAACAGAAGTTAGCAAAATGCATTTTTGCGTGCTTTAGGTGATGTTGCTGTGCATTTTTTTTTTTTCATTTTTGCCAAACGACGTGGAGAAAAATTCAGCAATGAGTCTTGTTACTCATTATAATAATGATAGACTTTTCTTTATTTTGTCAGAAGGTTAATGCTTTAGCCGTTCTGCCTATTGATGATGTACCAAGAGGAATTCAATGTTTAAAACATGCTTCTACAGAATTTATCGTACGAGCGTTACCTTCGAGTGTGAGCTCATAAACATTCCATTCATGTACTGGAAATAATGGCTTGGACCGTCTTCCATTTCGTCTTTGCATCCCGTTTACAAAAGTATTGTCTATTTATTCAATAAACGGCAAAGCACTTTCTGGTGCTTCTTGTTTTAAACATTGAATTCCTCTTGCTACATCATCAATAGGCAGAAAGGCTAAAGCATTAACTTTCCGACAAAATAAAGAAAAGTCTGTATCATTATTATAATGAGTAACAAGACTCCACTTCGTTTGGCAAAAATGAAAAAAAACAAAAATGCATAGCAACATCACCTAAAGCACGCAAAAGTGCATTTTGAGCTGCAAGTTCAAAGTCAATGCTAACTTCTGTTACGTCAGTTTCAATTCTAATTTTATCTTCAACCTTATAAATTTATATTTTAATAAAGTCCCTTAATTTTTACTTGTCTTTATTTTACCTTTTAATATATTTTATGTATTTTAGACCAAAGTGCTTTTAGACCAAAGTTTCTTCAGACCAAAGTGCTTTTAGACCAAAGTTTCTTTAGACCAAAGTGCTTTTAGACCAGAGTGCCTTAGACGAATGTGCTTTTAGACCAAAGTGCTTTTAGACCAAAGCGCCTTAGACGAATGTGCTTTTAGACTAAAGTGCTTTTAGACCAAAGTGCCTTAGACGAATGTGCTTTAGACGAAAGTGCTTTAGACGAAAAGTCCTGGACCCATATATATATATATATATATATATATATATATATATATATATATATATATATAATAAATAATACACACACATATATATATGTGTGTGAGTATGTATGTAGTATAATATATATATTATATATATATTATATATATATATATATATTTATTTATATATAATATATATATATATATATATAATATATATATAATATATATATATATATATATATTAATTATATATATATATACACACATATACGTATATATGTACATGGTGAGAGACTAAAGAAAAAAGAACTGGTTTATTGCACGTATTGGGATGACTTCAGTTTATTTTATTAATGTCTCCTTTTATACAATTTTTAGAAGATTAAGAATACATCCTACAACGAAGCGCGTGAACTGCGAGTGTAAGATAATCGTAAGCATGGTGGGCGAGTTTTTCAAAACATTAACTGTTAAAAAGATATATGTATTTCCACGTCCACCGTGTCAAGGAATTTGCTGAAGAAACGGGTATTTCCACATTACCTCTATCAGGGATTTTCTGAAAACATTTCGGTTTTATGAAATATTGTAGAAATGACAAATGATAGTTTCTCTTTTTGTTACTTCCTGCATATTCGCTCAGGTTGCAAATTTTCAGTTATGTAGAAGAACTTTTTTTTATCAAACAGTTTGATCTTATCAATATCCCTGTCTGTCTCACTCCATTTCCCTCTCGCACGCCACCCATCTTTCCCTTTTTCTCTCTCTTTCTCTTGAATATTCATGTCTTTCGTCTCGATTTCATCGGCAGCTAACCGGGAAATAAGTTTACATAGACTGCTCTTGTCACTGATATTCGAACAGTTCGTATCTTTTCGTTAATATTAGATTTCTCGGTTACAAACGAGTCTTGCGTAACCTGTTACATTTAGCTCCATGTGTATCGAAAGGTAAATTTTTCCCTCTGTTATGATGAATTGATACGAAATCTTAAATGAGTGAATGTTGTGTAATAAAGTGAACTTGATATATGGTGAGTCATATCACATTACCGTGATTCAGATACATGCATCGAGCTCCAAATGTCCTTTAATATCTAATTCGCTCTACCTCGGAATTAATATATATTCATATATGTTAACCGAAGAGGAATTTTTTAGTCGATAAGAAATTTGTCGCCTCGCGGGCAACAAATTTCTTATCGAATAAAAAATTCCCCTTCGGTTAACATATATGAAAATATATTAATTCCGAGGTAGAGCGAATTAGATATTAAAGAACATTTGGAGCTCGATGTATTGATATATGGTAAAT
The DNA here is from genome assembly GCF_015104395.2 of Macrobrachium nipponense. Classification (NCBI taxonomy): domain Eukaryota; kingdom Metazoa; phylum Arthropoda; class Malacostraca; order Decapoda; family Palaemonidae; genus Macrobrachium; species Macrobrachium nipponense. The sequence goes on from NC_061092.1 coordinate 25,570,092, forward strand.
ACCAGGCAGTCGTAGAAATACGTAAATGTTCCTTTCATATATCATAGGTGTTGGTACGTCTTTATTTACCACATTTCAGCTCCAATACTCAAGAGATCTATTAATTTTGCTTTATTAATCAATGATATATCCTCGAAAAGTATTATTTATCGCACTTTATTGCTCAACATTTCAGCTCTGATTCTCAAAGAGGTGCTAATAGCTGTCTGTACATCAGCTTTGATTAAGAAAATGTTACTTTGAAGTCCTACTTTATCGCTGTATACATTTAAGGTTTGACACTCAAAGAAGTTTTATTAGTCGTGGTTTAGTGCTCCGAGTTTGAGCTCTGACCCTCAAATAAGTACTGTTACTTTTACTTTAATCTCTTCTTTCGTCATTAGATGGGAACTATTAAAGTTAGTCTTGCTTTACTGTTCAATCAGGTATTAGTTTTCTGTAAAAAAATAATAATAATAAAAAAAAAAACCTATTGATGTGGCTATGTCTGTCCGTCTGCACATTTTCTCTCCGCCTTCAGATCTTAAAAAAACTACTAAGGCTCGAGGGCTGCAAATTGGTATGTTGATCATCTACCTGTCAATCATCAAACATAGCAAATTGCAGCCCTCTAGCCTCAGTAGTTTTTATTGTATTTAAGTTTAAAGTTTGCCATGGATCGTGCGTCTAGCACCGCTGTGGGTGCCAGCAGCCCACACTTCTTCGCTTGACCGCTTCGTAGGAGCAACTGAGCGCTGCCCGTTCGTGACTGAGAGTTTCATACTGCAGTACATCGAGAGTTTCTTACAGCATTTTACGATGTACTGTAAACTCGACTGCGCCAAGAGTCTTCAGCGCATTTTTTACTTATTATTCGAGCTTGATTTATTGACGTTTTAATTTCGAACTCAAGAAGTTACTGAGACCTTCTTTATTCGTACACATTTCAGCTATTAAGCTCTAAACTTGGAAATAGCTTTCGCAGAGAGTCTGGGGCAGCTTTGAAAAAGAGGTACTAATTGGATAGTTCTACGTCACTTTTCCATTGCCAATGAAAAGTCTTGAACAGTTAGAAAAAAAAAAAACTAACCTGATACTTTTGTATACTCTTTATGCTTTTGTATCTGTTTATCTGGCTGTCACGCTGCTTTGGATTTGTATTTTTTTTTATTTCATGTTTCTACATTTTCTTCACAATGGGATTTTTGACAATTGGGTGTGGTATTCAGTGCAAAGGATGACTCCTTTGTTAGGAATGGACTCAAGTTTCTTGTTTTTTTTTATGTGATATCTTATTTAATAATAATAATAATAATAATAATAATAATAATAATAATAATAATAATAATAATAATATCACTCATTGATGTCGCAATACCATGGGACACAAGACTAGATGAGAAAGAAAGAGAAAAAGTTGATATGCATCAAGACCTTAAAATAGAAATAAGAAGGATATAGGATATGCCAGTAGGAATTGTACCCATGAAATAATCATAGGGAAACTAGGCACGATCCCAAGAATCCTGAAAAGGAACCTGGAAAAACTAAGTGCTGAAGTAGCTCCAGGACTCATGCAGAAGAGTGTGCTCCTTGAAACAGCGCACATAGTAAGAAAAGTGATGGGCTCCTAAGGAGGCAGGATGCAACCCGGAACCCCCACACTATGAAAATTACCCAGTCGATTAGGATGACTATGATAAAAAAAAAATAATAATAATAATAATAATTATTATTATTATTATTATTGTTGTTGTTGTTGATGTTGTTTTTGTTGTTGTTGTTGTTGTTGTTATTAAGAAATAGAAAAGATGAAAGTGAATATTATCATTATTTTAACTTTAAAAATGTACGCACAACCAATGAGTAGAAAACAAAGTTTCAGCAAAAAATATTTGTCCAGTATTCTGTCTGTAAATCTCGCTGAAACAAATATTCCATATCCTGTTATGTTCAACGAGGCAGAGAAATGTGATGTATAAATTATATTAGCCCATGCTCAACAATTCAGCGTTGTATGAGAGGCGATGCATAAGCAATTTTAGAAAATCATTAACTGTAGGCTAATTTCAGTCGGTGGTATAACCTTCATGTAATATGTTGAATGCGGGTGGGTTCATATTTTGCCGTTGCTATTATTATTATCATTATTATTATTATTATTATTATTATTATTATTATTATTATTATTAGTAGTAGTAGTAGTAGTAGTAGTAGTAGTAGTAGTAGTAGAAGCTGTAAATCTGCAACATTATTTAAAACAAAACTAAGGGCCCTAAGAAGGAGAGCAATGAGGCACGGTAAAGGAAATGGAGAAGTAATTAATAAAATGTAAAAGAAAAATAACAGGGGAAACCAGAAGACATAAAACAATTAACACACACACACATATATATATATATATATATATATATCTATTATTATAGTATATATATATATATATATATATATAATATAAATACATATATATATATATATATCTATATAGATATATATACCATTGATATTGTATTTATATTTCTGTAATATATTCTATAGAGCAGGGACTGCAGGCAGTTGCAGACTTCAGCTTGCTATATACGCTTCGGGTATGAAAAGTGAACAAAATTTTGTAATATATGCAAGCAACTTTTGCGTGTTTGATGTTGTACATCATTGACTCCACATTTGCTTTTGCATGGCTGTACCAATATTTATGTATAAAACTTACAGTCTGCATGAGACGTTAGTCGAATGGAATGGAATGGAATGAAATGCTGTATAGAGTTTAGGCCAAAGGCCAAGTGCTGGAACCTTAAATATTTACTGCTTGGAAAATTAAAGTCCAACTTGTTTGATTTTAATAAAACCATTTACTAATCATATGCGTCGTTCAGATAAAACGGATAATTACCAGCAATATAAAAGCCAAAAATAAAAGACATGACCACATTTTCGTACGTGGATTACGATTAGTAAAACCCAGTTGAATAATTTACTGAAGTCGGGGAAATCCGGTTGAATCGAATCTTTTCTGGAGCGCAAAAGTAGCAGAGTACTTTATTTTTTCGTTGTTATCCGGGTGAATTGATTCCGTCGGGATCGTGTATCACACAGGGCCTGTCATTCCAAATGGCGGTAATTATTTTTCCTTGCGCTGTTCTTACTAATTATACCGGACAGTGTAGATGAGTGTTCGGTACCTTTGAAGTACGTGTTTTCTTCATCTAACAGACAAACACATACACACACACATATATATGTGTGTATATATATGAATTTGTAATAGCCGCATATATATACGCACATATATATGTGTGTATATATATGAATTTGTAAAAGCCAGGGCTGAAACCGACTAACTTGTCAAATTCTTTGCTCTTACAAAAAAGAGCAAAGAATCTGAGAAGTTAAGAGGGCATCGTGGCTATTCAATTTCATATGTATCTGGTGATAATTACCAATAGATTCTACACACACACACACACACACACACACACACACACACACACACACACACACACACACATATATATATATATATATATATATATATATATATATATATATATATATATATATATATAATCAGGGAGTAAGGGCGAACTTAGCGTACATCACATTCTCATCCAGATCAAGGGCAGGAATTCAGAAGCAGAAGACACAGTATCTATTTATCCCAAGCTTTCGTGATTCATAATCACATCATCAGGGATATCTACAACAATAAAATACAATATATCAATATAAAATTAAAAGAGCAATATACAAGACTTTAATTTAAAAAGCGGACGAAGGAAACTGATAAAATCGAAATAAAAAATAAAATTATGAAAAGCAGAAAACACACGTGAACAAAGACGCACTTGGAAACAAAATAGTAAAATTCAGAACACATACTCAAATACAGACACACTTAAAAAAAAATTACTAATAATAAATGAATAAAACACTGAAGGTTAACCTACCATTACAGAGGATAAAGACGCACTAAGAACAAAACATACAAAAAATTTTTTCGAGAGAGGCAAAGAGATATATATATATATATATATATTATATATATATATATATATATATATATATATATATATATATATATATATATATATCGAGCTACAATGTCCTTTAATATCTAATTCGCCTCTACCTCGGAATTAATATATTTTCATATATGCTTAACCGAAGGGGAATTTTTTCTCGATAATTAGACTTGCCTGGATCGGGACGCGAACCCCGGATCCTTTCAAATCCAGGAACGCGGTGGTTGAGTGGTTATAGCTTCCACTGACGCTCCTGGATTTATAATGTACCTGCGTTCGCGCCCAAGTACAGGTAAATCTATTATCGAGAAAAAATTCCCCTTCGGTTAAGCATATATGAAAATATATTAATTCCGAGGTAGAGCGAATTAGATATTAAAGGACATTGTAGCTCGATATATGTATATGAATCACGGTAATGTGATATGACTTATATATATATATATATATATATATATATATATATATATAATCATTCACATTTTACCCTTTGGATAGGTTATGCTCAAGAAAGGGTTGGCCAGTCTGTAGTTAGCAATTCTTTAGAGATCAGATTGCTAGGCCATACCCTTTCAGTTATGGCTGCTCCCAACACTAGTCGACTTACGCAAGGTAATTAGCTGGTTGGGTTGACAGAGGGAGAGTTTTTTTATGAAACTTGTCCGTCAGCCCGTTCGTGCGCTGGATTCGAACCTGTGTCCTATCGCTAAGGTTTATGGCAGTGCTACGAGATAGTAGTCATACTTCCAGTTCATAAATAAATGATAAGTAAATGAATATGTAAATAGATGAATGAATAAATGAAATGGTAGTGTAGGAGAGCTGTGGAGACGACATTTTAAAAAATGCCTTTTTCAGACTGTCATAAGAGCGATACATTGAATGTTACTTTTCAATTACACTGACGCCCGCTTTTACCTCTGAAAAAAGAGAGCGTTCTCCAAAAGAATGATTAATAGGGAAACCGACTAACTAGCTTCCATTTAGCTTTTTTTTTTTTCTTTAAAAAAAGTATTTTTACGTTTTATTCACCAAAAGGTCGAGGTCCTCTCTTTCATACCAGGAATTTGATATATTTTGGGTTCTGATTTCAGCTATTCTGAAAACGGTCGTATTATTATCTTCATAAGTATTTGTCTTTTAAGGATCTCTGCAGCTTTTATTTGATACGTCAGTGCAGCCAAATTTTGTTTCATCGATAAAAGTGTCAAGTTTTAAGTCCATTTTTAATTATAAGTTTTGTTTTCAGGGCTAAAGATTAAACTATTAATACTCGTCTGTTGATATCTTCTTGATTAATATCGCTACACGTTTTCACATTTGAATTACCGGGTTATTGTTTAATCGGGATTTCTTGAGAATGATCACAGGTTCAGTATTCAGTCATTATTTTCTTCTTATCTTTTCTTCATTTACCTGTGCTATTGCCGCGTTTTATTTGTAGTCTGGTATATTACGATGCGTCTTGAGGTCTCATTCTATATCATTTCCTTTTCCCAGGAAGTAACAAAGCCCGGTTAAATTGGAATGGACGCAAAACGGTCACGTGGGAATTTATGCAAATTGGTATTTTGATCACTCCACCCTCTAATCATAAACATACAAAAATTGCAGCCCTCTTGCCTCAGCAGTTTTATTTTATTCAAGGGTAAAGTCAGCCATGATCGTGCGTCTGACACCGCTGTAGGTGCTAACACATGCCACCATCGGGCCGTGGCTGAAAGTTTCATTGGCATCGGCTGGGAGTTTTATGGGCCGTGGCTAAGAGTTGTATACGTTGTACAGAAAACTCGATTCTTCGGCGCATTTTTTACTTGTGTATATAAGTCTATGTTTTAAACAACCCATCTCATCCTGTTTTGATTAAATTTGTAGCCAGTTATGAAGTTGTAAATAGAAGGTGAGGTAAGATGGTCAATAAGTTATCTATTTAATTCGCACACTTTGTTCTTTAGTCTCCAGAACAGATAATGCATGCAAAAGCACCCAGCATTAAACGATCCACGATCCCTTAAGCATTAGTAAAAATGCATCGTCGAAGAAACCGTTTGCGGCGGAAATGCAAGGCAAACAACTTGAGCGAGGCTTTTGAAAGTCATGAAAATGTTGATTAAGTGACTCGCAAGTTTACATTCACTTTCCAGAGAAGTTTGTCCTCCACTGAGCCAACAACTCTAAACTCTAAACACATCTTGCGCACTCCAAAGTGAGTTTTTTAAAACGCATTGATATTCGCCGATACCAATTCTCATCCCTTATTGAATTATGAATAAAAACGATGTATTTTTTTTTTTTAGAAGATTCCTTTGGGAACCTTGGTTATTTTCTGGAAACAACGGGTTCTTTTATTGTGAACAAGAGAATAGTCCCGCGCATATACAGTACCGTTAAAAGGAACATAAATGTCATTCTTGCAATGGAAGATTGCTCCCTCGTCTACTACCGTCCTGTTTTTTCATTTGGAAATGGTGCTTCCCCCCCCCCCTTTTAATTTAAAAAAAGAAGTGTCCACCTCACGGTTCCTCCAAAGATGTTTAACCTACCATAGTAATCAACCCCCAACACCCTCTCTCTCTCTCTCTCTCTCTCTCTCTCTCTCTCTCTCTCTCTCTCTCTCTCTCTCTCTCAAATAACTGGAACCCTAAATATAAGAACACGTTCATTATTTCTTCTGTAATCGTTTTTACCTTGGAAAATAAGTATCATTTCAGATAGAACCTTTTCGAATATTTCGAACAAGCGGTTGATATTCTGTAAATATACCACTAGTTGAAAGCTCATGAGGTTGGTCACCTGAGGGCTGCACTCAGCAAGAGGCCAGTGCTAATCACAGGTGTTTAGGATAATATCCAGGCTTTGTTTTCTCTAGTTCTATGTATTTCTAGCCTAATAAACAAGTATGCCTCCAGATTTAGATAACAAATATATTAGTAAATGAAAGGAATAGAGAATCCTATAACAGGAACATAGATTGGTTGCCGAACAAAAGCCAAGTTTTGGTACTGTTGAATGTTATGAAGGATATTTTTTTTTTTTTTTTTTTGCGAATCAGTTGCATTGCATTAATTTCAAAGTTTTCATAAAAACAAGCATTAGCAATGAGAATAATTATATTTTTAAGAGTAAAGGCGATATTAGCAAAGATGCATGTTCGTTAGTCTCTCTCTCTCTCTCTCTCTCTCTCTCTCTCTCTCTCTCTCTCTCTCTCTCTCTCTCTCTCTCAAACACACACACACACAGCGTTTCGTATGTAAACCCCTCTTGTCACTTACTTTACCCGACCTTTTTGTCACAGAACTTAAAAACTTGTCAGACATAGTATTTACTTCATTATTTTTTCGGCCTAAGTGATTTCCGTGTGGAACATGCGTGCCTAATCAAAGTTCCTTTACTTTGATTTGACTACCATTCCATTTCTGCATCAGGGAGCCCCAGGGATTTTTAGTTAGGTTCAGGTCAGAGATTTCGATGACCGTTCAGTCCCGGTAAAATTGGATGTTATTTAAACCATCTCGACACTGTTTTGGCTCACGGATTCGAGAGTTGTCCATTGCCGTATAAATTGGCTGTGGCTCGGATTGCACCGCCCCCACTGATGGGTCCAAAACTTCTAGTGTTTCAGCGTAGTGGGAGTTGTTTAACAGTTCATTGATTACGTTTAGCTTCTCTTGACCGCTATCAGCCACACATCCCCATTGTTTCGACCGATTCGTTTCACGGATTGGATGTTTTCCAGTTGAAACCTAGAGATTAAACAAGTAAAAAATGCGGGGCGTTTGACTTTGTCGCCCCACGCATAGAAAACGTACCGTATGAGAATTTGGTGAAAACTTTTTGTGTGAGTTTTACACAGAGTAAACAGAATGAATGTATCCTCGTCCCTCCTGTACATGTCAGATTATGGCCCTTGATTATATACAACATTTAAGGTTTTTGAAAGTACATTCTCATTGTTCATATCATGAATTCCTTGATGTAAGAGTACCGTAGCTAAAGGTAGACACACAATAGCTGAGGGGAAGTTTAATTAAGTTAATTAACACAATGCAATCCATTGCCCAGGTCGTCGGGGCCGTATCGAGATTACGGATTAGCAATATCCAGTTCCCCCACATTCGATGCTGCATCAGGCTCTGATTAGAAATATCTTCAGTTACTCCTCCATTTCATTCAGTAACTTTCACTTAGTCTATTCTGGCCGCAACACATAATCTACCAATGCTCCTCTCACTATTTTACTCCAGAAACTTCATATCCAAATCGCCTTCTCCGTCATTAATTTTTGCATTTATGTCACTCGATTCATGCACTCTTTCACCTGGTCCAGTGCCAGAAAGGCCTAATTAAGACTCCCAGAACTCACCTGTAGGCAGATTTCTCACCATACTGGACCATATACACTCGCTTTCTCAATCTATTTTCTCTTGCTCTCAGTCTGACCAACACAATCTGAGGCTAGTGCCTTGACATTGATGCTTGTACCCAGTCTCCAGACTGGGACATCCTGACAATGCTATTGTTACATATCTGTGCTACCCTTGACCCAAACACTCTTTGTCTTTTCCATACGTGCGTACACTTTCCTTACATCTCTGTCCCACTATGAATCATTACTCCTTTGTTTATTCCTTAATACTGTAAAAAACATTTGTTCTCCTCTACCACACTCACCAACATTTTAAACAAAACACTTTACACACACACACGCCTATGTATATTATCATATATATATATATATATATATATATATATATATATATATATAATGTGTGTGTGTGTGGAGAGAGTGAGAGAGAGAGAGAGAGAGAGAGAGAGTGAGAGAGAGAGAGAGAGAGAGAGATTTTGTCTTTAGCTTAGCATTTCTGTGATAATATGAAGCCCCTCGAGAAATAAAAATATTTGGTAATACTTACAATACTTATAATGCCTAAAAGCCTAATGATATGACCTATAAACGCGCCCTCTAAAAATGGTATTTAATTTTTCACATATAAATGAATGTTGAGAGAATGAGTTTGATATTGCCATCTCCATCTGAATGGAAGCCATTTCAGTGAGTCTTATAATTGCTCATTAAAACTTGATGAGTTTAATGAATGATATTCCTGCTGAGGAACGACCTCTCATTATAACAGTTTCATTGCGTTCAACTTTCAAGTGTTTATGGGAATCTTTTGTTATATGGATCAAGTCAAAGGAAATGCATAATTAAATATGAATAATTTTTAATCCGTATATGTTCAATCACAGAAAATATTTTCCGTTAACAAAAGAAGCACTCTTTCACACATACTGCACTAACTACGATGCACATGCGGAAAGCGCGCGCGTACACACACAAACACGCACATTATAATATATATATATATATATATATATATATATATATATATATATATATATATATATATATATATATATATATATATATATATATATATATATATATATATATATATATATATATTGCTGCCATAATGCTATTCTCCTTGCATCTCGTGGTACATTTCTGTCTATTTATTCATTAATTCATTTAATTTCTTTGGAAGCTTGAATTGCAAGTCAATGGCCCCTTTGGTGTGCTTGTTCCATATGAATAGGATTCGTCTTCTGAATAACAACAAAACTTGCCTATCTCAAATATTATTAAACGTATTATTATAAGAAATGCGATGAAATAGATGGCCGAGAATATTCCAGTGACAGGATAAAAGTGTCAACTGTTATGAGTGTGGTGTTTTATTTGGGGACGAAGAACAGCATGCAGAAAAAAAACTTCACTTAATTACCGCTCTTCTTGCGTAGTGCTTGCTAATGGATTTACAGCCGCATAAAAATATCGTTTCTTAAATTAAGGCACCTCACAAACCAGACATGAATGAGGTGTGCTTTATATATATAACTATGTTTCTTGAAAATATGCGATGAAATGATAATGAAAAAAACAAAAGAAATAGCGAAAACGGAAACTTCAAATTCGATGGATGATGGCATGCCGTGGTCATAGATCAAGTTAAGGAACAGAAACT